>NC_057794.1:173947872-174039233 GCF_018294505.1 Triticum aestivum | reverse complement strand
CTTCAGAACATGGGAGTTTTGAAGACAAACGATAAAATTAAACCTATTACCATGCAGCGGAAGGTAGACTACACTAGGCAAACCATAGTCAAGTATTCAATGAATTGAAAGCACAAAGACTAATAGCAGCTAGGTAGTAAGGATCAGGTAGGAAGATATTGTGAAGCCAAACAGAACACGCAGTCACTCAGTGAAGACAAATGATAAACCAAACATACAATGACTTCACAAGGAGAACAGTAAGTAAAGTGAAGTGAAGATGAAACCAGTGACTCGTTGAAGACAATGATTTGTTGGACCAGTTCCAGTTGCTGTGACAACTGTACGTCTGGTTGGAGCGGCTAGGTATTTAAACCTTAGGACACACAGTCCCGGACACCCAGTCCTGAACACGCAGCTCAGGACACCCAGTCCTCACCGTATTCTCCTTGAGCTAAGGTCACATAGACCTCGCCCAATCACTCTGGTAAGTCTTCAAGGTAGACTCCCAAACCTTTACAGACATCGTTCACTGGCAATCCATAATGTCTTTTGGAAGCTCAGAACGCGACGCCTAACCGGCTGGAGGATGCACAGTCCTCAAGTGTAATAAGTCTTCAGATCACACAGATAAGAAGACTTAAGTGATGCCCAATTCTCTCTGGCTCTGGTGGTTAGGGCTTTTATCCTCGCAAGGAATTATCTCTCAAAGGCTTCGAGGTGGGTTGCTCTCAAACGACAAAAGCCGTACTCTCAATCTGAGCAGCCAACCGTTTATGGTTGTAGGGGGTGGGCTATTTATAGCCACTTGGCAACCCGACCTGATTTGTCCGAAATGACCCTGGGTCACTAAGGAACTGACACGTGTTCCAATGGTCAGATTTCAAACTCACACGACAACTTTACTTGGGCTACAAGCAAAGCTGACTTGTCCGACTCTGGACAAGATTCGTTCTCATAGTCTTCACTCGAAGACATAGGTTTTTGGTTTAGGCATCACTTCAGTCATTCTGACTGGTTCTCTTGGACCCCACTTAACAGTACGGTGGTTCCTATGACTCAACACAAAAAGAAAAAGAACTACGAAAGATCTAAGTCTTCGAGCTCCATAGGCTTCATATCGTGTCTTCTCTTGTCATAGTCTTCAATGTGAATATCTTCATATACCACCTTTGACTTCAATGTCTTCATACATTTTTAGGGGTCATCTCTGGTAGTAAAACCGAATCATGAGGGACTTCTACCTGTGTTATTCTGCAATTCTCACAAACACATTAGTCCTTCAACTAGGTTTGTCGTCAATACTCCAAAACCAACTAGGGGTGGCACTAGATGCACTTACAATCTCCCCCTTTTTGGTGATTGATGACAAACTAGTTGAAGTTTTCAACGGGGAATATGATCTGTGAAATTTCAAAGGATAATGAATTGTCTTCATAAGTTGCAAGGGCTCCCCCTGAAGATGTGCATTTAAGTTAATTTGCTTTTGGAATGCAAATGCACATGGCAGGTTGTACTTGTGGAGACCCACTTCAACTTATGATGACAATCCACTATGCATGTGAAGTATATGAAGATAATGACATGCATAATAGAAAATGGACATCTGCAGAATGAGCTAAGTGCGGAATTTATCGTCGCACATGCGGAATTTATCTTCGCAAAACAAGGTGGCAAATAAGTTGCAGACGACCATCTAGTTTAAGTGTTACAACTCATAAGAAACAAATGTAGCAAAAACGAGAGTTGTAAGCACGAAGCAAAATATAAGGCACCCGCCCATGTGAACCCGCTTGAAGACTATCAATCTCATATGCTTCTCCCCCTTTTGTCAGTAATGACCAAAAAGGTTTGAAGACATAGAGCCTCTACTCGTTCCCATGAGAAGTAGGTGAACTAGCAGGATTGTTGGTGTTGTTTGGCGGTGCAGAAGAGCTTGGAGGTGCTGAAGTATATGGCGGTGAAGTGGCATCGTCTTCTTCCTCAATAAATCTGGCAGTCATTGTGGCAGCAGAGGAAGAGAACTCAGAGTCTTCAAGGGATGGAGTTCCTAGCAGCACAACCCTTCGAGGAGGTGTGGAGTTGAACTTGAATCTCTCATTGAAGCCATCCTCTTGAAGTTCAGCTTCACAAAGCATCATCGTTAGCCCTTTCCATGTGCGATGACAGGTTTCATGGGCAATGAACGCATTCTTGGTGGCAAGATTTCGAGTGCGATTGACATCCACCAAGAGGCTTTTCATCTGACGCTTCAACCAGTCATGATGCCTATCTTGTTTCTGATGTAGAGCCACAAGAAGCTCTCGGTCGTTGAGAACACGAGTGCGCTTCTTCGGTCTTGGAGAAGTGGCACTGTCAGTGGCTTCAGTTGAAGCAGGGTGTGGTGGACGTGTTGTGCCAGCCAAAGGATACACCCGAGAAACTGCTTCAACGCCTTCAACATTCTGAGTAAAACTCTGATGTTCTGCATTCTGAAGACTTAGAGGTTGCTTGGCAGGCTCAGAATATATGGCTTCAGTAGACATGTCCACGTCAGGGAAGAAGATCCGATGGTTGCGGGCGGAGGGCTGATAAGAGATGGCGGAGTGTAGCTTGATTAGCCGCATGACCCAAGGGGCGTAGAATTTCAAACCAGATAGATCAGTGCCTGATGCAGCAAGTTGGCGTATGAAGAAGTCCTGTGCATTGAAGCATTTGCCATGAAGTATATAGAAGACCAAAGTCTTCATTGCACCCTAAAGCTTGGCATTTGGAGAGTGCCCTTTGATAGGCCAGAGAGTTCGCCTGATGATGTGATAGATGGTTCTGGGAGGGTACTCAAGGTCTTCAACGAAGAACTCTGTGGGATACGCAGCATCTTGAGGCAATGGCTTCATCATGCTGAGCATTTGACTCATATTGGGTTCTGGTCGCTGAAAGATGCTCTCAATAGCTTCAATATGCAGCTGACAGCCTTGCTCGAAGAGATCGCCAGGAGTGGGCAAGCCAGTGAGCTCAATGACGTCAAATGCATTGGCTTCGTGATGAACGTTGCCAGTCATCCACTCTAGGACCCAAGTCTTCGGATCTCTGTTGTACCCTTTGATGTGAAGTGTGGTATAGATTTGTAGCAGCAGCTCTTCATTCCAATGCTCTTCATCTGTAACAAACTGCAGCAGACCCACTTGCTTGAAGCAATCCAACGCTTCTTCTAGACAGGGCAGACCAGCTATAGCTTCAACATCAAGGCGCTTGTGTGGGAAGATGCGACCTTGGTTGTAAAGAATGCAAGAGTAATAGCTTTGCTGAGGATAGCTCCAGAACCGATCAGATGATATCCTTTCCCTAGAGTAGGGGTTCCTGGAGCTATTGAAGAACGTGTTGTCTGCCCTGAAGCCATTGATGTTGAAGGAGCCAGGTGCTGATGCAGGACCTGGAAACCTTGGCAGTCTTGGGATTGGCTTCTGGACCTGAGGCCTGTGCTCAACATGATAGTTGAATTGGGGACCAGCAGCAGACTCAGGAACAGAAGTGGCGGGATCAGTGGCTTCACTGTCTTCTGAAGCTTTTGCAGGGGAGGGCTCCACATTGGCTTCATTGTTGGTTGTGGCAGCCTCACGATTTTCAGCCTCCACTCGACTAGCTGGAGGGTCGGTCACAGGCACGTTCTCCTGGAGAACTGCTTCTTGGTGGAGCAGGGGAGTGGGATCTTGTGGTACTTCTTCTTCTGCGGCTGATGCAGCCGGAATGTCTTCAGCATAGACTTGAGGCCTTGGACCTTTGCGAAGCCTGCGAAATGTAGACGACGCCTGTGGAGTTGGAGTGGGCTGGGCCTCATAGTCTTCTTCCTCTTGTGGGCGATCCGCCCATGAGGCATCCTGGGCAATTGGCGTCAATGGACGACCAATGCTGATGAGTTTGCTGGTGTCTTGCTGAGGAAGGACTGCATCATCTTCTACATTGTCATGATGACCAATGTCTTCAGCAGCGATGGGATCAGCTGCTGGAATGTCTTCAGCTTCAGGAGCCTCTGTGGAAGCAGGCTCATGAACTGTCAATTGACGTTCTGCGTCAGGATGAACCACAGAAATGGGTTCAACTATCAAGGGATCTGTGGGAGCAGCCCGAGCTTTCTTGGTTTTTCGCTTTTTCTTGGTGAGGGCAGTAGGAGAGTCTTCAGAGTGTTTCCTCTTCCTGGCTTCAGCCTCAGCAGTTCTTGTCTTCTTGAGCTCTGAAGCTGTTGACCGGCTCTTTGGCTTCGAGCCAGTCATTCTTGTTGGGAAGACAATCGGAACTGCTTCTTGCCTTGATGCATCAGATTCAGCTGTAGCAGGCTTCTTCTTCTTCTTTGCGGCCATCCTGGGGTCAATGCCAGGACGCCCAAGTGCTTTGCGCTTCTCAGCCTCATTGTAGACTTGCACACATTTGTTAGCGAGAGTCTTCATGTGCTCACACGAACCCTGAGCTTCTTCACGCTTCTTCACAAAGGCTTCCTTGAGCTCGTGCATCATTGTCTTGAAGTTCTTCACTTCTTGCACGCTGAGCTTGGCCATATGCTTCTTGAACTGAGCCTTTTCATAGTCAATCTTCTGCTTCAGTTCAACTATGCGCCGGGCAATAGCAAGTTCTGAAGCAATGGCGCCTTGGAAGGCGACACTGAGGCCAATAGGTAGCTGCAGATCTTCAAAGCTGATGTTTGGCATGTCAAACCACTCGTCAATGAAGTTGTGGATGATGGTGACATTAAAGAGAGGCAGATCATTGAAGATTTCTGCTTCTTGTTTGCTCTTGATGAGCTGCTCAAGAGCATCATCTGCAAGATCTTCATCACTTGACAGATCAATGTCTTCATTGCGCAGGATGGCAGCAGCTGTTAGCTCTTTGCCAGTGTGAGACAGAGGCATCTTGGCCTTCTAGGGCTTGGAGACGCGTGATAAATCTTCAGACTGCACACTGTCTTCAGGAGGTGCAGTTGCCAATGGCTTCGCCCTTGAGATTTTCGGTGAAGAGGCAGGCCTTGAAGCTTTAGGCTTCTTCATCTTCTTTGGCTTCAGCACTGCAGGAGCTTCTTCTGATTCAGAGTCAGCTGGAGGCTCATTCACTGCGGTCCCTTGAACTAAGATGCGGGTGATGAGGCCTTCAAGGTTGGCATAAGGACCGATGACATTGGGTTCTGCTTCTCGTGTGCCATCTGCCCTTGGTGCTGAGGGACCAGGGTTGAAGTCTAACCCAAATTTCTTCTTGTTCTGCTTCGCTGAGTTTTGGGCAAACTGAAAGTTGCGCTTGAACAGATTGTCGTCACGACACCAGAGTAGTGACGACGGATGTGCATCATCAGGCTGTGGCCCATGGACCATGCACGGATAGAAGCTTTGGGCAATAGCTTCATCTCTGGACCTGGGTAGAAGGTTCTTGTATAAGATGTCTCCCCATGGTCTTTTGATGGCACTTTTCTCAGCATACTCTTGGGTTGTGAAGCGGTATTTGAACCATTGTTCTGCCCAATAGCGTCGAATCCATTGGATTCGGGTCTTGCGCTGACCATAATCCTCTTCAGGATCTTTCTTATACATTTCTGCGAGTTCATCAGGCAGATCTCTGGATGTTCCGCCACGACGTTGTCTGCCCCCCTTCCTTGCTGCTTTCTCTGAAGCCATAAACTTTAACTTAAAAGGCTTCAAGACGTTCAAAGGCTTCAAAGGCTTTCTCTTGCAGGACCAACAGGAACTGGCTTCGGGAGAATTTATGTGATGCTGTAAGAATTCTGCAAATGAATGCAGACTATGAGAACCGAAGGATTCTCCCACGAATATGTTCCTGTGACAGCATTAAGGTGCGAGGGAAGGGGAAGAGGTCATATGCATTCTCAGAAGATTTTGAAGATAAATCAGTTTAGAAGACATTGACCTCATCGTGCGAAGACATTCACTCATAGATAAGAAGTTGGTTCCAGATTTGTACGAATCCACAGATCAGTACAAGTGAGGAATCTAACTACTTTGTGAAGCACAAGTGAATATACTAGGAATGTTATGAGATGCAGTGTGAGAGAGATCTAGCTTGTGTGAACAGAAACTGCTTGTGGTAGAAAGTGACAGATCAATAGGATCAACGGTGCTGTAAAAAGGGAGTTTTATTTACCACACTGAGAACTGCTAGACGGAGTGATAGATGAGGCCGAGCAGTTCACTCTTCCGTGCCCTAACTTGGCGACGGAGGAGACCTACAGCGACGGCGGAGAGGACGATGTCCGCGGTCGGCATGAAGACGGCGTAGGAGAGGTTGCGGCAGTGAAGCGCTTCGTCGCCGACGTCGTCTAGAGCTAGTGGTGGCGCTAGGGTTCGTGCGAGGGTGGAAGAAGAGATAATTACCGCTGTGAGTGTGTATTTATAGGCACAGGGGCGGCACTATGCTATTACACAGGTGCCCCTGGCGATTCGCATCTGAAGAACACGTGGCCAGTATGCGGAATTTTGGGGTTTGTTCCACGTCCCACGCACGCCTGGATTGTCGGGTGGTCGTTCCTACTTCTCCGGATTTCATGTGGAGGAATGAGCATTGAAAGCGGACTTAATGATTGTCTTTGTATCTTTTGCTGACAAGGATGCAGAGAAGACATTCGACAGTTTCAATAGAATGCATATGACTTGGAGAGATAGAGTTTGAGATAGAAAGCATAGAGAAGTTGGGGTCCGATCACATTCACTTAGTTCAAAAGATTCAACACGAAGACATAGCTATAAGTGAATGTTGTAGAGGATAGAACACTAGCATATATACATATATATATATATATATATATATATATATATATATATATAATCAACATAGTGAAGATAGTCATGAAAATATGTTGAGTTCGAAGCCAAACCAAATGTGAAGACATTGCAAGGTAGCGCCATGAGTGAAACACTTCAAAATAGAATGTTTGGTGGTGGCGCTACCCACCGTATAGGAAGTATTAGACCCAGACACGGCGCACAATTATCGTGGCGCTCCGAAGTCAAATTCCACGTTAATGTATTCACACTTAGAATGTATGTCTTCATTGATTGAAGATATACTTCACTTCGTGTGTTGCACATCTAAGTCATCAATATGCATAAGGGTTAGGATGTGTGCCTGATCACAGGACATTTGAGGATTCCAGGATATTTAGCTCACACCGTAACTTGCAAAACCTCTTCTCATCCAAGGGCTTGGTGAAGATATCTGCTAATTGCTCTTCAGTGTTGACGTGTATGATATCAATGTCTTCCTTCACAACATGATCTCTGAGAAAGTGATGACGAATTTCAATGTGCTTTGTCTTCGAGTGCTGAACTGGGTTGTTGGTAATCTTGATGGCGCTTTCGTTGTCGCAGTAAAGTAGCACTTTCTTCAGATGAATGCCATAGTCCTTGAGTGTTTGCTTCATCCATAGAAGCTGAGCGTAGCAAGATCCAGGAGCAATGTATTTAGATTCAGCAGTGGAGAGAGATACACAGTTCTGCTTCTTTGAAGACCAACATACAAGTGATCGTCCCAGAAAGTGACATGTGCCTGATGTGGACTTGCGATCAACTTTGTCACCAGCATAATCAGCATCCGAGAATCCAACCAAATCAAACTCTGAGCCCTTTGGATACCATAATCCTAGAGTTGGGGTGTGAGCCAAATATCAAAGAATTCGCTTCACAGCTAAGTGATGCGACTCCTTTGGTGCCGCTTGAAATCGAGCACACATGCAAACACTAAGCATAATATCTGGCCTAGATGCACATAGATAAAGTAAAGAACCAATCATGGAGAGGTATACCTTTTGATCGAACTCTTTACCATTGTCGTCAGGACCCAGATGATGTTTGGCTGGCATTGGTGTTGTGAAGCCTTTGCATTCTTGCATACCGAACTTCTTCAGGCAATCTTTGAGATACTTCTCTTGAGATATGAAGATGCTATTGCATTGTTGTCGTATTTGAAGACCAATGAAGAACTTCAGCTCCCCCATCATGGACATCTGATATTGCTCTTGCATCATATATCCAAACTCTTCACTGTACTTTTGATTGGTGCAGCCGAAGATAATGTCATCCACATATATTTGGCACACAAACAGTTCACCATCATATGTCTTCGTGAAAAGAGTGGGATCTAGGGAACTAGGTATGAAGCCTTTGCTCTTCAGGAAGTATTTGAGTGTGTCATACCAGGCCCTAGGGGCTTGTTTGAGGCCATACAGTGCCTTGTTGAGCTTGTATACCATGTCAGGATGTTTTGGATTTTCAAAGCCAGGCGGTTGTGCAACATACACTTCTTCTTCAATCTTGCCATTGAGAAAGGCACTCTTCACATCCATTTGATATAGAAGTATGTTATGATGATTTGCATAGGCCAGCAGTATGCGTATGGCTTCAAGTCTAGCCACAGGAGCAAATGTTTCATCGAAGTCAATGCCTTCCACTTGAGTATATCCTTGAGCAATGAGACGAGCTTTGTTTCTGACAACTTGACCATGCGCATCTTGCTTGTTGCGGTATATCCATTCGGTGTCTATTATATTGTGCTTCCATGGGTCAGGACGCTTAACCAGTTCCCATACATTATTCAGCTCAAACTATTGAAGCTCTTCTTGCATAGCTTGAATCCATTTAGGTTCCATGAAGGCTTCTTCAAATTTCTTGGGTTCTGATATTGAGACGAAAGCGAAGTGCCCACAGAAATTTGCTAGCTGAGTTGCCCTTGAACGAGTGAGTGGACCAGGTGCATTGATGCTATCAATTATTCTTTCAATCTGCACTTCATTGGCAACGCGAGGATGTACAGGGCGAAGACTTTGCTCTTGCTGTTCATTGTCGTTGTTGGAAGGAATGTCTTTAGGCTGAGCATTGTCTTCATGTTGATCAGGTGCTGAAATGATAAGTTCTTCTTCAGGATGAGCTTCAGAAGGTATAATTTCTCCAGTTCCCATTAGCTTGATTGATTCACTGGATGGAACTTCATCTAGCACATTTGGCAGCTGCTCTCTTTGTGAACCATTGGTCTCATAGAACCGCACATCCACTGTTTCAACCACTTTGTAATGAAAGAGATTGAAGACTTTGTAGGAGTGCGAATCCTTTCCATATCCAAGCATAAAACCCTCATGTGCTTTTGGTGCAAATTTTGAGGTGTGATGTGGGTCTTTGATCCAGCACCTTGCGCCAAATACTCTGAAGTAACTGACATTTGGCTTTTTGCCAGTGAGGAGCTCATAAGATGTCTTGTTCAGTAGCTTGTGAAGATAAACACGATTGATTGTATGGCATGCAGTATCAATGGCTTCGGGCCAGAATTTTCTTGGGGTCTTGTATTCATCTAGCATAGTTCTGGCCATCTCAATTAGTGTTCTGTTCTTGCGTTCGACGACGCCATTCTGCTGTGGCGTGTACGGGGCTGAGAATTCATGTGTGATTCCCAAGGTATCAAGATATGTATCAAGGCCAGTGTTCTTGAATTAAGTGCCACTGTCACTTCTGTTGTGCTTTATCTTGGCACCAAAATCGTTCATAGCTCGATTGGCGAAGCGTCTGAAGACATCCTGCACTTCAGTCTTGTAAAGGATTATGTGCACCCAAGTATATCTAGAATAATCATCAACAATAATGAAGCCATAGAGGCAAGAAGTAGTAGTTAGAGTTGAGTAATGAGTGGGACCGAAAAGATCCATGTGAAGCAGTTCGAAGGGTTGAGTGGTAGTCATGATTGTCTTCGAGGGATGTTTGGCCCTCGTCATCTTCCCTACTTCACAGGCACCGCATAAGTGGTCTTTCTTGAACTTGACGCCCTCGATGCCTATGACATGCTTCTTCTTCGCAAGGGTGTGGAGGTTTCTCATGCCAGCATGTCCAAGCCTCCGATGCCAGAGCCAGCATTCTGAAGCCTTTGCTAGAAGACATACTGCAAGCTGTGGCCCTGCTGAGAAATCTACCACGTACAAATCATCTTTTCGATACCCTTCAAACACTAGAGACTTGTCAAATTCCATTAGTACAAGGCAACGATATTTTCCAAACATTGCGATCATGTTCAAATCACAAAGCATTGAGACTGACATTAAGTTGAAGCCAAGGGATTCAACAAGCATGACTTTATCCATGTGTTGATCCCTTGAGATTGCAACTCTACCTAGACCCAATACCTTACTTTTACCAGTGTCAGCAAATGTGATGTGGCTCTTGTCGGATGGACGTAAGGTTGAGTCCATAAGAAGACTTCTTTTGCCAGTCATGTGATTTGTACACCCACTGTCAATAATCCATTCTGAAGACGCTGGTGTCGTACCCTACAGTGCAGTTAGGGGGATAGGCTTCACCAAGAGCATTGTGAAGAAAAAACATTTGACGAACCAGTGGGTTGTGAAAGCTTAGATCCAGGTTAGGACTAATAGGGAGAGTAGCAAGCGATTCAGGTACGAAGTACATAATAAGACCATTTGGGCATTTGATCTCGCGCCCTACAAGATGTTTAAGGTCCCCAGCAATAGCGTCAGACGACTTTGGTTTTCTGCTGGAGACCTTTCCCTGCAAAAGAGAGTTAAGCCTTCTTAACCACCCACATCTTCAAGGGTGGCTTAGAAGCAATAAGTCTAAGTGCAGCATCTGAGAATTTTGGCTTTGAAGCCTTAGCAAACAGTCTTGCAGGCGGACAATAATACTCATAAGAATAAGCAGAATAGTTCTCGATCTTATGAACATGGCGGTTTGATGAACCGCTCTCATATTCATATGCCTGAGTATGATTTTCCTGCAAAACATTTGCGTTAATGTGACTCAGGTGAGTCCTCTGTCTGTATGAAGCCTTTGGACCGTATGAAGCCTTTGGTCTGAGGTTTTTCTTCTTCACGTGAGGTGTCATGATGACATTCACAGGAAGACTCTCCAGACACCTTTTCGGAACCCAGATCTTCTTCATAGGCGGTCCATTCCTGCAGTTAGTACCAATGTATCTGGCAAACACTTCACCATTCTGATTCTTAAACAATATATAGTTTGCATCAAAGGATTCATCAATGATAATGGGGTTAGCACAAGTGAAGCCAGATAGATTGGATGGATCCGCTGAAGGTTCCTTCGCAGCAACCCACATGGTTTTGGGGTACTGCTCAGGTTTCCAGTAAGAACCATCTGCATTCATTTTCCTTATGAACCCTACACCCTCTTTCCTAGGGTTTCGGTTCAGAATCTGCTTTTTCAGGACATCACATAGTGTCTGATGCCCTTTAAGACTTTTGTACATCCCTGTTTCAAGCAATGTCTTCAACCTAGCATTCTCATCAGCAATAGCGGTGGTATCCTCAGCAGAGGGGTTAGTTACCGCATCAACAGTTGAAGATATTGCAACAGCAGTAGCAGTAGAACATTCAGCAACAGAAGTAGCATTATCACGATCAATGCATTTAAGACATGGTGGTTCAAATCCTTCTTGAGCGGGACTGATCTGTTTTGGTGCGAAGTGACTCGTTTTCCGTTTGAAGATCTTCATGAGCCGCTCTCAATTTCTCAAGATCTTGCTTCCTTTGAAGATAATCATAGGAAAGCTTTTCATGAGTTGTTGAGAGAGTTTCATGATGACTTTCAAGTTCCTGATACTTAATGTGAAGATTTTTTATGTCTTCAATTAAGGATTCAGATCGAGTCATTTCAGCACCTAACAGATCATCGCTTCTGTCTAACAGTTTTTGAATATGTTCCATAGCGTTTTGTTGTTCAGTTGCAATTTTAGCAAGTGTTTTGTAGCTAGGTTTTGAACCACAATCAGAGTCATCGTCACTAGATGTTTGATAGTGAGTAGTGCGTGTGTTTACCTTGGCACCGCCTGCCATGAAGCAGTAGGTAGAAGCGGAGTAGTCCTTGTCATTTGCATCGGTGTCGGTGATGAAGTCATTGTCTTCAGTGTTGAAGATGGACTTGGCAACGTATGCTGTAGCCAGACTTGCGACGCCTGAGTCGGATTCCTCCTCAGACTCCACCTCCGCCTCCTCAGAAGCAGACTCCTCCTCTGAATCCATTTCCTTGCCAACAAATGCACGTGCCTTGCCAGATGAGCTCTTCTTGTGTGATGAAGACTTTGAGGAAGACTTGGAAGAAGACTTTGAGTATTTCTTCTTCTTCTTCTTGTCGTCAGAGTCATATTCCTTGCTCTTCTTCTTCTTTTTGTTCTCATTGTCCCACTATGGACACTCAGAGATGAAGTGGCCAAGTTTCTTGCACTTGTGACATGTTTTCTTCTTGTAGTCATGAGCAGGAGCTTCATCATTCCTTGAACTTGATCGGGAAGACTTTCTGAAGCCTTTCTTCTTGGTGAATTTTTGGAACTTCTTGACAAGCATAGCAAGTTCCCTTCCAATGTCTTCAGGATCATCAGAACTGCTATCAGATTCTTCTTCAGATGAGGAGACAGCTTTTGCCTTCAAGGCACGAGTTCGCCCATAGTTTGGACCGTAGATATCTCTTTTCTCCGAAAGCTGAAACTCATGTGTGTTGAGCCTCTCAAGTATGTCAGACGGATCGAGTGTCTTGAAATCAGGACGTTCTTGAATCATCAGGGCCAGGATGTCAAACGAACTATCAAGTGATCTCAGCAGCGTCTTGACGACTTTGTGTTTGGTAATCTCAGTGGCGCCAAGGGCTTGAAGCTCATTTGTGATGTCAGTGAGTCGGTCAAATGTGTGCTGGACATTCTCATTGTCATTTCGCTTGAAGCGGTTGAAGAGGTTGCGAAGGACACTGATTCTTTGATCTCTCTGGGTTGAGATGCCTTCATTAACCTTGGAGAGCCAGTCCCAGACCAGCTTGGATGTCTTCAAAGCACTCACACGGCCATACTGTCCTTTGGTCAGATGACTACAGATGATGTTCTTGGCAGTAGAGTCCAGTTGAACGAATTTCTTGACATCGGCAGCAGTGACACCTTCTTCAGCCTTGGGAACGCCATTCTCGACGACATACCATAGGTCGACGTCAATGGCTTCAAGATGCATACGCATCTTATTCTTCCAGTAGGGATATTCAGTTCCATCGAAGACGGGGCACACAGCGGAGACTTTAATTATCCCTGCAGTCGACATAGCTAAAACTCTAGGTGGTTAAACCGAATCACACAGAACAAGGGAGCACCTTGCTCTGATACCAATTGAAAGTGCGTTATATCGACTAGAGGGGGGGTGAATAGGCGATTTTTATGAAAGTCTTCAGAACATGGGAGTTTTGGAGACAAACGATAAAATTAAACCTATTACCATGCAGCGGAAGGTAGACTACACTAGGCAAACCATAGTCAAGTATTCAATGAATTGAAAGCACAAAGACTAATAGCAGCTAGGTAGTAAGGATCAGGTAGGAAGATATTGTGAAGCCAAATAGAACATGCAGTCACTGGCAATCCATAATGTCTTTTGGAAGCTCAGAACGCGACGCCTAACCGGCTGGAGGATGCACAGTCCTCAAGTGTAATAAGTCTTCAGATCACACAGATAAGAAGACTTAAGTGATGCCCAATTCTCTCTGGCTCTGGTGGTTAGGGCTTTTATCCTCGCAAGGAATTATCTCTCAAAGGCTTCGAGGTGGGTTGCTCTCAAACGACAAAAGCCGTACTCTCAATCTGAGCAGCCAACCGTTTATGGTTGTAGGGGGTGGGCTATTTATAGCCACTTGGCAACCCGACCTGATTTGTCCGAAATGACCCTGGGTCACTAAGGAACTGACACGTGTTCCAATGGTCAGATTTCAAACTCACACGACAACTTTACTTGGGCTACAAGCAAAGCTGACTTGTCCGACTCTGGACAAGATTCATTCTCATAGTCTTCACTCGAAGACATAGGTTTTTGGTTTAGGCATCACTTCAGTCATTCTGACTGGTTCTCTTGGACCCCACTTAACAGTACGGTGGTTCCTATGACTCAACACAAAAAGAAAAAGAACTACGAAAGATCTAAGTCTTCGAGCTCCATAGGCTTCATATCGTGTCTTCTCTTGTCATAGTCTTCAATGTGAATATCTTCATATACCACCTTTGACTTCAATGTCTTCATACATTTTTAGGGGTCATCTCTGGTAGTAAAACCGAATCATGAGGGACTTCTACCTGTGTTATTCTGCAATTCTCACAAACACATTAGTCCCTCAACTAGGTTTGTCGTCAATACTCCAAAACCAACTAGGGGTGGCACTAGATGTACTTACATAGGCAGCGTCCGCCTGCGCCTCCCGGAACTGCTCCTGACACATCTGCCTCACACTGTCCATATATTGGGCACGGGCCTCGCCGATGGTTATAGTGCAATGCACCGGCAAGGATGGCACAGAGGAGGGGGTTGGCGTCGGATTGTCGACTACCATGTTCTCCATTGGGACGTCGTCGTCCTCCGGCTGCCTGCCGGCCAGCCGTTCGCCAGCAATGGCTGCCATCTCCTTGTGGTCCATCGTCCGCCCGCCCCGAAGAGCGCTCGAGCGCGAGGAAGCCATGGTGGGCAGTAGTGGTGTGGACAGGAGAAAGGGAACGGATGCGGATGACTGCGGCTATGGCCGGCGCAGTAGTTTATATAGCAATGGTGGGCGGGCGGAGGGACGGACGTGTGGCACCGGAGTAGCCGCCGGGAAACCGCGTATCATTAATGTGGGCGGCAGATGGACGGACGGACGACACTTGTGTCGTTTGAAGGCGGAGCAATCGCCTTCATCGAGAAGCGGGGCGGGCGGCGCTGACTGTTTTGGGCGGAAAGCGCGCGCGGGCGAGGAGATGACTTTACTTGGAGAGGATGACAATGGGGACCCACCAGGTCCATAGACTCACGTACGCAAGTGCCTCCTTATTATATATATATATATAAAACTATACTCCCTCCGTCTAGGTGAATAAGTCGTATTGGAAGGTGCATCACGACCTAGGTGCAAGCAGATTGGTGGAAAAGAAGAATATTTCTCTCTTCTAAACACAACATTTAATCACAGCAGTTAAGAGGATGCCTTATTAGCTACCCATGTAGGCCATCGTAAGTCATAGCATGCAAAGAGCTTTTATTTCTTGCCTAATAACCGCATGGACGTGCTGCATGCATTGGTCCTTGCCCGAGCAAAAAAAAGGGAGGAAAGGGGTTTCCATGGGAGACAACGAGGCAGAGGTGGAAGCACTCGCTGGAGTTATTTATTTTGCTTCCCCCTGGTTTCCTGACATCACAGTCCCACACCATTGTCAACCTATGTAGTACTAGTCAATAAACGAGAGAATTGCACAAGAAGCGACCGACAGCTAGGACTAGGCAGCTCGAGCAGTATTTGTGTTTTTGAGGTGTGAGCACTGCAGAGTTTTTCGATGTTTAGCGCAGATATTAATTTTTCTCCTCTGAACAACAATGAAAACATCGCTGCAGGTATTAACTAGGCGGGCTGTGGCCCGTCTAGCCTAGGCCAGATATCCAGCCCAGATATTAAATTTTTTCAAGCTGAAAATGGCTAGCCCAGCTATACTTTTTTAGGAATACCCAGGCAAGGTCAACTTGTTATTCTCCTCCCCGCTGGGCTGCAAATCTTTCCTAGGAGGGATGCATTAGGCTTAACAAGAAAATCGGCTTTAAGAAATAATAAATGGGATGTAATTATAAAAACTGGGAAGTAACTATAAAAAAAATGCACCAAACACGTGATTACTTTATAAAATATTATTTTTGGATATTGAAAATTTTAATTTCATCAATTATTGCGAGCGAAATGTTTCGTTGGATTTTTACGTAATATAAATTTATATTGAAATTGTATTTAATCTGACTAGAAATTTCGGGATAAAAATATTTTGGATCCCATCAAAATGTGGGAAATTTTATTGAATTCTGTTTTGAACGGTTGGTTGAAATGGGTTGTACTTTAAACAAACTGTAAATGGGCTGTAGTAAATTCCATTAGAATTCAAAAATGGGCTACACATTCTTACAAATCTCAAATGGGCTATAAGTTCTCTGCCACACACTTCTGGCCTTACTAAGTTGACGCGTCCCCTAAAAAAACAGAGTTGACGCGTATGCAAGGCTTTGTCAACTTAAAGTCAACACACAGTTCTAGCAGTAGTGGCCGCTGGATGTCCATCCAACGGATGCTGTGCTTATTCTTCAATCTCGGATATTCTAGCTTCACCCACCCAAAAAATGATTCCTCCCCCTGACATCTGGGGCGCACCGTTTCGGAAGCTGACCTGTGGGCCTACTAAGTTAACGTACCAAGGGCTTTGTCAACTTAGTCAATATAAATGATTCTAGCAGCAGTGACCGTACGATGTCCATCCAACGGCCGTAGTGCTTCTTCAACCTCTGTTCTTCTTGCTCTAGCCGCCCAAAGCAGCGCCGGTCGTGCCGCCTGCTCCTGCCTCCCGTGGCCGGTTGTGCTGCCGTGGAGGCCTCACCGCCCCCTACTATTCCCACCACTGGCCAGGCCCTGCGACAATGGCAGCCTCACACCGCAGCCGAATGAGTGAACCCTCATACTCCTCTCCGCGTGGGCATCCACTGCTGCGTCTTCACCAGCTCCGCGTCGTCCCCTTCCTAGGCCTCGCCGTCGTCCATCGCCCTGGTGCTCTCGGTGCGGCATGGTCAACGTGGAAGGAATGACTTCCATCGGACGTGGACTGTACGTGCACAGGCTGACAGCTGGGTTGTAACGCCCTCGATGCGGCTATAGCTCCCACGTGTCGAGGCACGACTTAGAGACATAACCGCATTGAAAGCAATGTCACAAGTTAGGCAATCTTCACAACATCCCATGTAATATAAATAATAAAGGGGAGATACATAGTTGGCTTACACTCTCCACGTCAATCAAGTACATAAATAGCATTACAGCATTCAAACACTCATGGCCCGACTACAGCGCCAAAATAAAAGAACAACCCAACATGCGACACGGTCCCGATCACCCCAACTGGGCACCACTACTGATCATCAGGGAAAGACACGTAGTATCATTGAGAGTCCTCGTCGAACTCCCACTTGAGCTCAAGCGTGCCAGCTGGAGCGGAATCATCAGGCCCTGCATCTGGTTTGGAAGTAATCTGTGAGCCACAGGGACTCAGCAATCTCGCACCCTCGCGATCAAGACTATTTAAGCTTAATAGGTAAGGCAAGGTAATATATGTGGAGCTGCAGCAAGCGACTAGCATATATGGTGGCTACCCTATTCGCAAAAGAGAGCGAGAAGAGGAGGCAAAGCGCGAATGAGTAACTAGAGGGCATCCTGCGGCAAGCATTACTCCAACACCGTGTTCACTTCCCGGACTCCCCCGAGAAGAGACCATCACGGTAACTCACACTGTTGGTTCATTATAATTAAATGAAGGTTCAAGTTATCTACAACCGGACATTAACAAATTCCCGTCTGCCCATAACCGCGGGCACGACTTTCGAAAGTTCATATCCCTGCAGGGGAGTCCCAACTTAGCCCATGACAAGCTCTCACGGTCAACGAAGGAATAGACCTCCTCCCGAGACGTTCCGATCAGACTCGGTATCTCGGTTCTTCAAGACACTTCGACAGGTTAAAACAAATCCAGCAACACCACCCGAATGTGCCGACAAATCCCGATAGGAGCTGCACATATCTCGTTCTCAGGGCACACTCAGATAGGTCAAGCTACGAGTAAAACCAACCCTCGAGTTTCCCCGAGGTGGCCCCGCAGGCTGCCTGGTTCAGACCAACACTCAGAGGAGCACAGGCCCGGGGGGGGGGGGTTAAATAAGATGACCCTCGGGCTCCGGAAACCCAAAGGAAAAAGAGGCTAGGTGGCAAATGGTAAAACCAAGGTTGGGCATTGCTGGAAAAGCTTTAATCAAGACGAACTATCAAGGGGTTCCCATTATAACCCAACCGCGTAAGGAACGCAAAACTCCGGGAACATAACACCGATATGACGGAAACTAGGGCGGCAAGAGTGGAACAAAACACTAGGAGAGAGGCCGAGCCTTCCACCCTTTACCAAGTATATAGATGCATTAATATAACAAGGCAATATAATGATATCCCAACAAGTAAATAATGTTCCAACAAGGAACGGTCTCCAATCTTCACCTGCAACTAGCAGCGCTATAAGAGGGGCTGAGCAAAGCGGTAACATAGCCAATCAACGATTTGCTAGGACATGGTGGGTTAGAGGTTTGACATGGAAATTTGGGAGGCATGATAAGCAAGTGGTAGGCATCATAGCATAGGCATAGCAAAAGAGCGAGCATCTAGCAAAGCAAAGATAGTAGTGATTTCGAGGGTATGATCATCTTGCCTGCAAAGTTGTCAGAGTTGACTGGATCCTCGAAAGCAAACTCAACAGGCTCCTCGTTAGCGAACTCGTCTCCCGGCTCTACCCAAACAAGACAAACAAGCAACAAGGGCACAATCAACCACGTGCAAACTCAAACAACATGATGCAAAGATGGTATGCTATGCGGGATGCAATGTGTGATGCATATGCAAGATTTGACAAGGAATGAATGAACCTGGCCTCAACTTGGAAATCCAAGTGTGCCACTGGAAATATGAGATGAAATCGCTTGAAAACAAATAAAGAACGCCGGAATCGGAGTTACGGTTTGGAATTGGCAAGCAATTTAAATATGGCCACGTTCTGCGATTTACAGCAAGTAGCCATCTAAATGCAACAAGATGAACATGCTACAGCACCCAAACATGGCATCAAAATACATGGCAGGGATCCATTCAAGATAATTAACAAAAGACTAGCACTGAGCTACGGCCAATTCATCCATTAACAGGTTCAAACAAGCATGGCAAAAATGCATTTGGTAAACAGATTTCAGACTTAGTGAAATTAACACTTGTCTGGAATTTCAGATCAGATAGCACTCTTTGGAGCATGAAAACAATATGCTACAGGACCTGAACATGACAAAGTAAAGCATTTCATGGAGCTACTCAAAGAGCTTAACAAAAGTCCCTTAGTGACCTTGAGCCAAAAGGGATCAAAAAATACATTTGCAAGCATGTGAACATGGCAAAAACATAATCAGTTCTCAGACTTAGTGAAAACTGGAGCATGCTAAAAACAGATATCAAGTAGGCATGTTTACGAGCTCCATGCACTCACTACAGAGCATGTCATGACAATCTAAGCATACACCCATCAAGAATACACAAAATACAAGCTAGAAATGGCAAGAACAATAACATAGCATGCACGGATCAACTACAACATCCTCGGTAA
Source organism: Triticum aestivum (assembly GCF_018294505.1). Classification (NCBI taxonomy): domain Eukaryota; kingdom Viridiplantae; phylum Streptophyta; class Magnoliopsida; order Poales; family Poaceae; genus Triticum; species Triticum aestivum. The sequence continues at coordinate 174,020,057 of NC_057794.1, read as the reverse complement.
AATCGCTAACAAGTAGACAATCTGTCCAGATTCACGAAATGACAAAAGTAGAGCTCGATTGACTCAAGATAGGGTGCTCCATAATTGCAAATAAAGACATGGATGGATAGAGCACTACAAGATTAACAAAACATCCTTACTGATCATCCTCAAAAGAGGCATGGATCACTAGGAAACAACATGAACATATGGCCATATGAGATAAACAGGTCAAGGACTTAGTGGAAATGCTAAGTCCCTGAAATCAGCACTAACAAATGCCTCACTTTGCAAGCTTGTGCTAGTCACCACACACATCACAAAAAATACATGGGTTGCACCTCTGGATAGATGGCAAAACATATAACAAAACACATGTAGAGCTCATGGGCATATCATGCACACAATAATCATGGCAAAAATGACAAATATCTAACTGGAGCAGCAGATCTGACAAATATCTCAAATAGCATTCTTCCAACAGCATTTCGGGCATCAAGAAGAACTCAAATGGAAATGATGCAGTGAGATAAAATGATGTGCTCTCTGAGATGAACATTTTGATATGCTATATGCCCAAAACGGAGTTACAGATGCAAAGTTATAGCACGATGAACATGGGTATATGGATCTGAGAATTTAAGGACTTAGAAGAAAATCACCACCCGCGGATCTAGGGTTCCTCGCAGGCACGCAACCCGAGGTAAATCTGGCGAGGTCGCCGCGGCTCCGGCGAGCCCGATGGAGCGGCGGGGAGGCAGGGGAGAGTAGATCAGTCCTCTCCCGGCCGGATCCGGTGGCGAGGAGGGGTCCGGCCACCGCGGGGTGGCAAGGAGGCGCGGGGACGGGTCCGTCGACGAGGTTCCGCCGGCGGATGGAGAGCGGGGCGGCGGCCGGTGACCTGGGCGGCGAAGACGACGACCGGACGCGAGGAGGGCGAACGGCTCCCGGGCGGCAGGCGGCGGTGGGTGCGCGGGCCGGGGAGGGCCCCGCGCGGGCCTGACGGGCCGACGGCGCTGGCGGCGATGTGGGCACAGGCGGGACATGTGGCAGCGCGGGATTGGCGGCAGCGGATCGGGCGGACGTGCCCGGCCCAATTCGGACACGTCCGGCGGCGAGGGGAGCTGATTTTAGGGTTTCGGGGGAGAAGGGGATCCAGATTTCGGAGGGGGTCTTTATATAGACATAGGAGGAGCTAGGAGAGTCCAAATGAGGTGCGGTTTTTGGCCATGCGATTGTGATCGAACGCTCTAGATGATGGAGAAGGTTTTGGTGGGTTTTGGGCCAACTTGGAGGGGTGTTGGTCTGCAACACACACGAGGCCTTTTCGGTCCCTCGGTTAACCGTTGGAGCATCAAACGAAGTCCAAATGGTACGAAACTTGACAGGCGGTCTACCGGTAGTAAACCAAGGCCACTTGGCAAGTCTCGGTCCAATCCAGAAATGTTTAATCCCCACACATGAAAGAAAGGTAGAAATGACCACCGGAGGAGAACCAAGCGTCGGAATGCAAAACGGACAACAAGGAAAATGCTCGAATGCATGAGATGAACACGTATGCAACTGCAATGCACATGATGACATGATATGAGATGCATGACAATGATAACAACACATGGAGACAAAAACCCGAACCCGAGAAAATAAAATAACTTAATGCTGGAAACGGTAAGAGTTGGAGTACATATTGGGAAAATCATATCCGGGGTGTTACAACACTCCACCACTACGAAAGGATCTCGTCCGGGGATCTAGGACTGAAAGAACGCCGGGTACTCAGAACGGAGGTGATCCTCGCGTTCCCAGGTAGCTTCACGGTCGGAATGGTGTGACCACTTGACTTTGAGGAATTTGATTGACTTGTTGCGAGTCTTGCGTTCAGTCTCTTCAAGAATAGCAACGGGGTGCTCACGATATGAGAGATCTTCTTGGAGCTCAATGTCCTCGAAGTTGACGGTGTGGTCAGGAGTCTTGAAACACTTTCGGAGCTGAGAGACATGGAACACGTCATGAACATTTGCAAAGTTTGAAGGAAGCTCGAGTTGATAGGCGAGATCGCCTCTCTTGCTGACGATCTTGAAAGGTCCCACGTATCTAGGGGCAAGCTTCCCTTTGATACCGAAGCGATGAGTACCTTTCATTGGAGAGACGCGGAGGTAAACATGATCTCCGATCTCGAAAGCCAAATCATGGTGCTTACTATCATAGTAGCTCTTCTGGCGGGATTGGGCGGCTTTGAGGTTATCTCGAATGACTTTGCACATTTCCTGTGCCTCTGTGATTAAGTCATTTCCGAGAAGCTGACGTTCACCGGTTTCAGACCAGTTGAGAGGGGTACGGCACTTCCTGCCATATAGGATTTCAAATGGGGCCTTGCCCAAACTTGCTTGAAAACTGTTGTTGTAGGAGAATTCAGCATAAGGAAGACAATCCTCCCACTTCATGCCGAAGGAGATCACACAAGCCCTGAGCATATCTTCAAGAATCTGGTTGACACGCTCGACTTGACCGCTAGTGTGAGGATGGAAAGCTGTGCTGAAGCGGATGTTGGTGCCCATGGCCTTCTGAAAATAATCCCAAAACTTGGAGGTAAAGATGTTGCCACGATCTGAATAGATCACTTGTGGAATACCGTGCAGAGAGACAATCCGAGAGGTATAGAGTTCCGCCAATTGAGCTGCAGTGATTGACTCTTTGATAGGCAGAAAGTGAACCACTTTAGTGAGTTTGTCGATGACAACGAATATAGCATCATTGCCATGCTTGGACTTTGGAAACCCAGTCACGAAGTCCATCTCAATGTGGTCAAACTTCCATTCTGGAATGGCAAGAGGTTGGAGGAGACCAGCTGGCCTTTGGTGTTCTGCCTTCACTCTTCCGTAGACATCACATTCATTCACAAATTGAGCAATCTCGCGCTTCATTTGAGTCCACCAATAAGCCTGCTTGAGGTCCTGATACATCTTCGTGCTCCTAGGGTGAATGGAGAGGAGAGAATTGTGAGCCTCGTTCATGATCACTTTACGAAGGTCACCTTTAGGCACAACAATGCGATCCTCGAAGAAGAGAGTATCCTTGTCATCAAGGCGGTAGCACTTGTACTTGGGTTGACTCTTGGCAATCCCAATCTTCACCTTTTTCACCATAGCATCAAGAAGTTGAGCTTGGCGAATCTGGTCTTCCAAGGTAGGAGAGACTTGAAGGTTGGCGAGGAAACCTTGAGGAACAACTTGCAGATTAAGTTTGCGGAAAGCTTCACAAAGCTCGGGTTGATAAGGCTTGAGAATCAGGATGTTGCAATAAGCCTTCCTGCTCAATGGTCAGCAATCACATTGGCCTTGCCTGGAGTATACTCGATACTCGGATTATACTCTTGAATCATTTCGACCCATCGAGTCTGCCTGAGGTTGAGATTAGGCTGAGTGAAGATGTACTTGAGACTCTCGTGGTCAGTGAAAATGTCCACTTTTCTTCCCAATAAGAGATGTCTCCAAGTCAAAAGAGCATGCACAACTGCCGCCAACTCGAGATCATGAGTGGGGTAGTTCTTCTCATTGGGCTTCAACTGGCGAGAGGTATAAGCCACAACTTTCTTCTCTTGCATCAACACTGCGCCAAGACCTTGGAGAGAGGCATCACAAAAGACCTCGTACGGCTTGGATTCATCAGGCGGAGTCAGAACTGGAGCAGTGACCAATTTCTCTTTCAAAGTGTTGAAAGAAATGTCACACTCCGGAGACCAAACGTACTTGACGTGCTTCTAGAGAAGATTTGAGAGAGGCTTTGCGATCTTAGAAAAGTTCTCAACGAATCTTCAACAGTAGCTTGCGAGACCGAGGAAGCTACGGAGTTGCTTCTCGTTCTGAGGAGGTTCCCAATTCACAATTGCAGACACCTTCTCAGGATTCACGGCAATGCCCTTGGCAGAGATGATATGACCAAGATAAAGAACCTCATCGAGCCAAAATTCGCACTTGGAGAACTTGGCATAGAACTGGTGTTCTTTGAGCTTATCGAGCACCAAACGCAAGTGCTTGGCATGATCTTCCTTGTTCTTCGAGAAAACCAGAATGTCGTTGAGATAGACCAAAACGAAGTCATTGGTGTAGGCGTTGAAGATGAAGTTCATCATGCGAGAGAACGTCGGAGGAGCGTTGTCGAGGCCAAAAGACATGACAGTGTATTCATATGAACCAAAGCTTGTCCTGAAAGCCATCTTGGGGATATTTTGCTCGCGGATTCAAATCTGATGATAACCCATACGGAGATCAAGCTTGGAGAATACTTGGGCGCCTTTGAGTTGTTCGAACAGCTCATTGATGTTGGGAAGTGGGTATTTGTTCTTGATGGTCTTCTTGTTCAATGGACGGTAATCAACACAAAGTCAGTCCGTTCCATCCTTCTTCTTCACAAAAAGAACACCACAACCCCACGGAGAAGAACTAGGCTGAATGAGACCCATTCTTTCTTGAATATCGAGTTGCTTCTTCAGCTCCTTCAACTCTTCAGGTCCGAGCTTGTAAGGACGCTTGCACACTGGTTCCGTGCCAGGCTCAAGATCAATAACGAATTCAACAGGCCGGTGCGGAGGCATTCCTGGAAGCTCTTCTAGAAAGACGTCTTGATATTCGCAAACGACTGGAATTTGCAAGATAGCATCCAGTTCACCCTTCTCATTGAGAGAAAACAGACGGATGGTATCATCACGAGCGGCAAAGACAATTACATCCTCAGACGATTGAGTCAATTGAATCTGCCTGGCAGCACAATCAAGATGCGCCTTGTGCTTAGAAAGCCAATCCATTCTGAGAATAAGATCAATATCCGAGTTACCAAGAACCATTGGGGAAGAAAGAAACTTGTAGTCGCCCAAGGTGATAGTAACATCTGGCACCTCCAAACTTGCACTCAAATGTTTGCCAGGAGAAACGATATCCATTTGTTTACCCAAATGAGAAGAAATGAACTCATTCTTGGTAAAAAATGGCTTTGACCTGAAACAATGCGATGCACCAGTGTCAAAAAGAACTCTTGCGGGAATATCGTTAATAGGAAGGTTACCATGATGACATCTAACGAGTCCTCTGCCTGAGCTGCATTCATCAAGTTGACCTTGGCGTGCTTGGGGTTATGCTTGACCACAGCTGTACTTGCCGATCTCACAGGAGGAGGAGGAGGGAGACGCCTCTGGTTGAAGCACTTGTTGGCATAGTGACCCTTCTGTTGGCACTTGTTGCACGTGACCTCTGAAAGCGGACGGTGGTACGGAGCACTCGATCTTGGAGCTTGAAACGAAGTCTTGTTCTGAAAGCCAGGGTTGGGTGGGTGTGAAGATCCACTGCCACCTTTGCTCTTCTGCTGATATGGCATGGTCAACGTGGAAGGAACGACTTCCATCGGACGTGGACTGTACATGCAGAGGCTGACAGCTGGGTCCACGGCGGTAGCAAGGAAGTGCCTCCTTATTATGCGGAAAATAATGATTCCTCCACCTGACAGCAGGGACCCACCGGATGGGCCACCAGTATTTTGCGAAAAAATCGTTTCCCCCTGACTGCTAGGACCCACCGGACGGGCCACCGTATTTCACGAAAAAAACGTTCCCCCCGCTGTTAGCTCGGACCCACCGGAAGTGCCTCCTTATTACGCACAAAAAAATGAATACTCCCCCATCTAGCTGGGACCCACCTTGCTGGGAGGCTGACTTGTGGGCCTACTAAGTTGACGGGGACGAAAGGCTTTGTCAACTTAGTCAATCTGAATGTTTCTAGCTCCAGTGACCGTACGATGTCCATCCAACGGTCGTAGTGCTTCTTTAACCTCTGGTCTTCTTGCTCCAGCCGCGCAAAGCAGCGTCGGTCGTGCCGCGTGCTCCTGCCTCCTGTGGCCGGCTGTGCTGCCGCGGAGGCCTCACCGCCCCCTACTATTCCCATCGCTGGACAGGCCCTGCGGCGACAGCAGCCTCACACCGCAGCCAAACCAGTGAACCCTCGTAGTCCTCTCCGTGTGGGCTTCCACTTCTGCGTCGTCCCCTTCCTAGGCCTCACCATCGTCCACCGCCGTGGCGCTCTCCGCGCGACATGGTCAACGTGGTCAAGGAACGACTTCCATCGGTAGAGTACTGTACGTGGAGAGGCTGACAGCTGGGTCCACGACCACAACCCAATTTTTTTGTGATTTGCCAAGTAAGTCGCTTTGTCAGGCCTGTTGGGCTGCAAATCTTTCAAGACGAGGAGAGCTTTGCCGAGAAAATGGCCCATTAGTAATGATAAATGGGTTGTACATTTTTAAAACACATCAAACCGGCAATTAGTTTCAAATATCTTTTTTTTTTCATTTCAAGATTTTAAATTACATTAATTTTTATGCGTGGAGAATTTGTTGGATTTTATATTGATATACATTTATTTTTAAAATCAGTTTGAATGTGAGTCGAAATTTCGGGATTAAAAACAGTTCGGACCGCACCGAAATATGCAAAATTTCGTATAATTTTTTAACCGTTGCCACCATATGGGCTGTAATGCTAACAAAAAGAATATGGGCTCAAAAAAACCTTAAGAATTAGCAAATGGGCTGTAAATTATTAGAAATAATGGCGGATGGGTTGTATGCTGTTTTCCACAGATTTGAGGCTTTCCTAAAAAAAGGTTGACGCACAAGCACTGACTATTGGATGTCCATCCAACGGCCGTCGTGCTTCTTCAATCTCTGCTCTTCCTGCTCCAGCCACTCAAACAAGCGCCGGCGGGACTGCCTGCTCCCTCCTCCTCGCGGCCGGCTGTTCTACCGCGCAGGCCTCACCGCCCGACCGTACTCCCATCGCTGGCCTAGCCATCCCTCTACTCTCCCACACCTGCTGTTATTCTTCGGCGATGGCAGACGAACCAGTAAACCCTCGTACAGTCGTACTCCCCTCCGCGTGGGAAACAACTGCCGAGTCTTCCCTGTCTCCATGTCGTCCCCTTCCTAGGCCTCGCCGCCATCCACCGCCCTGGTGCTCTCGGCGCGGCGTGGTCAACGTGGTCAAGGAACGACTTCCATCGGACGTGGACTGTACGTGGAGAGCCTGACAGCTGGGTCCACGGTCGCAGCAAGGAAGTGCCTCCTTATTATGCGGAAAATAATGATTCCTCCACCTGATAGCTGGGACCCACTGGACAGACCACTGTATTTCGCGAAAAAAACATTTCCCCCTGACTGCTGGGACCCACCAGCTACATCTTCGCACACAAGGAAGTGCGTCCGGGCAAAAAAACGATTCGCCCCCTGACTGCTGAGACCCACCAGCTACATCTTCGCAGGAAAGGAAGTGCCTGACAGTCGGGACCCACCTAGTAGAAGCGTACGTAGCGTTGTCATTCTGGTCGCGAACATGTACGTACATACTGGTCGATGTAGAGGCACGCATGTGTCGTAGTAGAGGCGCGCACGTGTTGTAGTAGAGGCGCGCACGTGTCGTAGTAGAGGCGCGCACGTGTCGTAGTAGAGGCGCGCACATAGCATGTACATGTACGTACAGCGGCCAGGGTGCAAGAAAGAAAGTACGGCCACGTATGTGTACATACGGGCGGGGTCTCGAACGCCTACTCGCGCATACGTACGACCAGGGCTCGTGTACATGGCTGGGTCGGAACGGAGAAATAGCGTCATCGTCGTGTTCATGGGGAGGCAACAAAATGCGTCGTGTTCATGTGGAGGGAACGGAACGTGTGGGAGCCAACCGGCTGGGTCGGAACGGAATGCATGGTCGTGTTCATTGGGAGGGCTTGGACGGAACAGGCGATGGAAACGAGGCCTGGCGTACCGCACAACGGAGGAAACGGACCTCCTACGTTTGGAATGGGGTCCTGTTGATCGGGAGGGGTCTGGCATACCGCATAACGGAGGAAACGGACCTCCTACGGTCGAAACGGGGGTCCTGTTCATCGGGAGGGGTGTGGCGTACCGCAAAACGGACGAAACAGACTTGTGTTGGAGCGCTACGGTCGAAATGGGGGTCCTGTTCATCGGGAGGGGTGTGGCGTACCGCAAAACGGGACTCCACGGGATACTGTTCATCTCCACCGTCGACCCCCTCCAGCCACCACGAGCTACTGTTGATCCACCGTCGACCTCCTCCAGCTTCCACCTGCGACTGTTCATCCACGGGCTCCTGTCCATCCAGCTTCCACCGCGCGCTACTCCACCAGCTACTGTTCAACCAGCCCTCTCCACGGGCTCCTGTTCAACCACCCCTCCACGGGCTACTTTTCATCCTGCCCTCCACCGTCTACTGTTCATCCTGCCCTCCATGGGGTGGTCCTGTTCATCCAGCCCTCCACGGGGTCCTGTTCATCCAGCCCCAACCGGCTCGATCGATCGGGGTCCTGTTCATCCAGAGGCAACACCACGGGGTCTTGTTCATCCACCCCCACCGGGAACTGTTCATCCAACCCCCCGCAACGCTCACTGTTCATCCAGAGGCAGCATCGATCGGCTTTAGTTAGCAGCAGTAGCGAAGGAATCGCTCGATCGGGTTCAGTTAACAGCCATCGATCGATCGCTCGGGTTCAATAACGCGTAGCCTGCAATGCAATCGCTCGGGTTCAGTTAGAGCCCAACGCCTCGCTCGGGTTCAGTTAGAGCCAACGCATCACACACACGCACGTACGTGTACGAGAGAAATGCGCATCGCTCGGCCCCCGACCTCCCACCGTAACCGGGAACTCCCTGAAATTTTCCTCGCCCTCGCTTCTACCACGGTTTTTTCTGTCATGGACGGCCCAAAGAATGTCATGCAACTGCGTCTCCGGCCCGCCCTGGACAGAAAGCCCATTTTCTATCTTGACTTTTGTCATAGAAGTAGGAGCCCACCACATCTATGATGATACCGGGTTTTGTCACAATTATCGTCATAGAAGTGCCATATGTATGACAGAAAAAAATTTCGTTCAGCCCAAAATGTCATAGATGTGTCTTTTTTTTGTAGTGTAATGTTGAGTCCATGGATTATACGCACTCTCACCCTTCCATCATTGCTAGCCTCACTAGTATCGCGCAACTTTCGACGGTACCATAAACCTCCTTATATCTTCCTCAAAACAGCCACCATACCTACCTCATGGCATTTCCATAGCCATTCCGAGATATATTGCCATGCAACCTGCATCATAATCATATACATGACTTGAGCATTCATTGTCATATTGCTTTGCATGATCGTAAGATAGCTAGCATGATGTTTTTGTTGGGGAACATAGTAATTTCAAAAATTTCCTACGCACACGCAAGATCATGGTGATGCATAGCAACGAGAGGGGAGAGTGTTTCCACGTACCCTCGTAGACCGAAAGCGGAAGCGTTAGCACAACACAGTTGATGTAGTCGTACGTCTTCACGATCTGACCGATCAAGTACCGAGCGCACGACACCTCCGAGTTATGCACGCGTTCAACTCGATGACGTCCCTCGAACTCCGATCCAGCTGAGTGTTGAGGGAGAGTTTCGTCAGCATGACGGTGTCATGATGATGATGTTCTACCGACGCAGGGCTTCGCCTAAGCACCGCTACGATATGATCGAGGTGGATTATGGTGGAGGGGGGCACCGCACACGGCTAAGAGATCCAAGGGATCAATTGTTGTGTCTTTGGGGTGCCCCCTGCCCCCGTATATAAAGGAGTGGAGGAGGGGGAGGGCCGGCCCTCTCTATGGCGCGCCCTAGGGGAGTCGTACTTCCACAGGGAGTAGGATTCCCCCTTTCCTAGTACAACTAGGAGCCCTTCCAAGTAGTAGGAGTAGGAGGGAAGGAAAGGGAAGGGAAAAGGAAAAGGAAGGAAGGGGGCGCCCCCTCCCTAGTCCAATTCGGACCAGCCCATGGGGAGGGGTGCGGCCAACCTTTGATGCCTTTCTCTCCTTTCCCGTATGGCCCATTAAGGCCCAATACGAATTCCCGTAACTCCCCGGTACTCCCGAAAATACCCGAATCACTCGGAACCTTTCCGATGTTCGAATATAGTCGTCCAATATACCGATCTTTACGTCTCGACCATTTTGAGACTCGTCGTCATGTCCCCGATCTCATCCGGGACTCCGAACTCCTTCGGTACATCAAAACACATAAACTCATAATATAACCGTCATCGAACTTTAAGCGTGCGGACCCTACGGGTTCGAGAACTATGTAGACATGACCGAGACACGTCTCCGGTCAATAACCAATAGCGGAACCTGGATGCTCATATTGGCTCCTACATATTCTACGAAGATCTTTATCGGTCAAACTGCATAACAATGTACGTTGTTCCCTTTTGTCATCGGTATGTTACTTGCCCGAGATTCGATCATCGGTATCTCAATACCTAGTTCAATCTCGTTACCGGCAAGTCTCTTTACTCGTTCCTTAATACCTAGTTCCGCAACTAACTCATTAGTTTCAATGCTTGCAAGGCTTATAGTGATGTGCATTACCGAGTGGGCCCAGAGATACCTCTCCGACAATCGGAGTGAAAAATCCTAATCTCGAAATATGCCAACCCAACAAGTACCTTCGGAGACACATGTAGAGCACCTTTATAATCACCCAGTTACGTTGTGATGTTTGGTGGCACACAAAGTGTTCCTCTGGTAAACGGGAGTTGCATAATCTCATAGTCATAGGAACATGTATAAGTCATGAAGAAAGCAATAGCAACAAACTAAACGATCGAGTGCTAAGATAACGGAATGGGTCAAGTCAATCACATCATTCTGCAAATTATTTGATCCCGTTAATCAAATGACAACTCATGTCTATGGTTAGGAAACATAACCATCTTTGATCAACGAGCTAGTCAAGTAGAGGCATACTAGTGACAATCTGTTTGTCTATGTATTCACACATGTATTATGTTTCCGGTTAATACAATTCTAGCATGAATAATAAACATTTATCATGATATAAGGAAATAAATAATAACTTTATTATTGCCTCTAGGGCATATTTCCTTCAGTCTCCCACTTGCACTAGAGTCAATAATCTAGTTCACATCCCCATGTGATTTAATACCAATAGTTCACATCACCATGTGATTAACACCCATAGTTCACATCGACATGTGACCAACACCCAAAGGGTTTACTAGAGTCAATAATCTAGTTCACATCGCTATGTGATTAACACCCAAAGAGTACTAAGGTGTGATCATGTTTTGCTTGTGAGAGAAGTTTAGTCAACGGGTCTGCCACATTCAAATCCGTAAGTATTTTGCAAATTTCTATGTCAACAATGCTCTGCACGGAGCTACTCTAGCTAATTGCTCCCACTTTCAATATGTATCTAGATTGAGATTTAGAGTCATCTGGATCACTGTCAAAATTTGCATCGACGTAACCCTTTACGACGAACCTTTTTGTCATCTCCATCATCGAGAAACATATCCTTATTCCACTAAGGATAATTTTGACCGTTGTCCAGTGATCTACTCCTAGATCACTATTGTACTCCCTTGCCAAAAACAGTGTAGGGTATACAATAGATCTGGTACACAGCATGGCATATTTTATAGAACCTATGGCCAAGGCATAGGGAATGCCTTTCATTCTCTTTCTATCTTCTGCTGTGGTCGGGCTTTGAGTCTTACTCAGTTTCACACCTTGTAACACAGGCAAGAACTCTTTCTTTGACTGTTGCATTTTGAACTACTTCGAAATCTTGTCAAGGTGTACTCATTGAAAAACTTATCAAGCATCTTGATCTATCTCTGTAGATCTTGATGTTCAATATGTAAGCAGCTTCACCGAGATCTTTCTTTGAAAAACTCCTTTCAAACATTCCTTTATGCTTTGCAGAATAATTCTACATTATCTCTGATCAACAATATGTCATTCACATATACTTATCAGAAATGATGTAGTGCCCCCACTCACTTTCTTGTAAATACAGGCTTCACCGCAAGTCTGTATAAAACTATATGCTTTGATCAACTTATCAAAGCGTATATTCCAACTCCGAGATGCTTGCACCAGTCCATAGATGGATCGCTGGAGCTTGCATATTTTGTTAGCACCTTTAGGATTGACAAAACCTTCTAGTTGCATCATATACAACTCTTCTTTAATAAATCCATTAAGGAATGCAGTTTTGTTTATCCATTTGCCAGATTTCATAAAATGCGGCAATTGCTAACATGATTCGGACAGACTTAAGCATAGATACGAGTGAGAAACTCTCATCATAGTCAACACCTTGAACTTGTCGAAAACCTTTTGCGACAATTCTAGCTTTGTAGATAGTAACACTACTATCAGCGTCCGTCTTCCTCTTGAAGATCCATTTAATCTCAATGGCTCGCCGATCTTTGGGCAAGTCAATCAAAGTCCATACTTTGTTCTTATACATGGATCTCATCTCAGATTTCATGGCCTCAAGCCATTTCGCGGAATCTGGGCTCATCATCGCTTCCTCATAGTTCGTAGGTTCGTCATGGTCAAGTAACATGACCTCCAGAACAGGATTACCGTACCACTCTGGTGCGGATCTCACTCTGGTTTACCTACGAGGTTCGGTAGTAACTTGATCTGAAGTTACATGATCATCATCATTAGCTTCCTCACTAATTGGTGTAGTAGTCACAGGAACAGATTTCTGTGATGAACTACTTTCCAATAAGGGAGCAGGTACAGTTACCTCATCAAGTTCTACTTTCCTCCCACTCACTTCTTTCGAGAGAAACTCCTTCTCTAGAAAGGATCCATTCTCAGCAATGAATATCTTGCCTTCGGATCTGTGATAGAAGGTGTACCCAACATTTTCTTTTGGGTATCCTATGAAGATGCACTTCTCCGATTTGGGTTTGAGCTTATCAGGTTGAAACTTTTTCACATAAGCATTGCAACCTCAAACTTTAAGAAACGACAGCTTAGGTTTCTTGCCAAACCATAGTTCATACGGTGTCGTCTCAACGGATTTAGATGGTGCCCTATTTAACGTGAATGTAGCTGTCTCTAATGCATAACCCCAAAACGATAGTGGTAAATTGGTAAGAGACATCATAGATCGCACCATATCTAATAAAGTACGTTACGACGTTCGGACACACCATTACACTGTGGTGTTCCAGGTGGCGTGAGTAGTGAAACTATTTCACATTGTTTTAACTGAAGGCCAAACTCGTAACTCAAATATTTTACTTCTGCGATCATATCGTAGAAACTTTTATTTTGTTACGATGATTCTCCACTTCACTCTGAAATTCTTTGAACTTTTCAAATGTTTCAGACTTGTGTTTCATCAAGTAGATATACTCATATCTGCTCAAATCATCTGTGAAGATCAGAAAATAATGATACCTATCGCGAGCCTCAATATTCATCGGACCACATACATCAGTATGTATGATTTCCAACAAATCTGTTGCTCGCTCCATTGTTCCGGAGAACGGAGTCTTAGTCATCTTGCCCATGAGGCATGGTTCGCAAGCATCAACTGATTCATAATCAAGTGATTCCAAAAGCCCATCAGCATGGATTTTCTTCATGCGCTTTACACCAATATGACCTAAACGGCAGTGCCACAAATAAGTTGCACTATCATTATTAACTTTGCATCTTTTGGCTTCAATATTATGAAAATGTGTATCACCACGATCGAGATCCAACAAACCATTTTCATTGGGTGTATGACCATAGAAGGTTTTATTCATGTAAACAGAACAACAATTATTCTCTAACTTACATGAATAACCGTATTGCAATAAACATGATCCAATCATATTCATGCTCAACGCAAACACTAAATAACATTTATTTTAGGTTTAACACTAATCCCGAAAGTATAGGGAGTGTGCGATGATGATCATATCAATCTTGGAACCATTTCCAATACACATCGTCACTTCACCCTTAACTAGTCTCTGTTCATTCTGCAACTCCCGTTTCGAGTTACTATTCTTAGCAACTGAACTAGTATCAAATACTGAGGGGTTGCTATAAACACTAGTAAAGTACACATCAATAACATGTATATCAAATATACCAATGTTCACTTTGCCATCCTTCTTATCCGCCAATTACTTGGGGTAGTTCCGCTTCCAGTGACCAGTCCCTTTGCAGTAGAAGCACTCAGTTTCAGGCTTAGGTCCAGACTTGGGTTTTTCACTTGAGCAGCAACTTGCTTGCCGTTCTTCTTAAAGTTCCCCTTTCTTCCCTTTGTCCCTTTACTTGAAACTAGTGGTTTTGTTTACCATCAACACTTGATGCTTTTCTTGATTTCTACCTTCGTCGATTTCAGCATCACGAAGAGCTTGGGAATTATTTCTGTTATCCCTTGCATATTATAGTTCATCACGAAGTTCTACCAACTTTGTGATGGTGACTAGAGAATTCTGTCAATCACTATTTTATCTGGAAGATTAACTCCCACTTGATTCAAGCGATTGTAGTACCCAGACAATCTGAGCACATGCTCACTGCTTGAGATATTCTCCTCCATGTTTTAGCTATAGAACTTGTTGGAGACTTCATATCTCTCAACTCGGGTATTTGCTTGAAATATTAACTTCAACTGCTAGAACATCTCATATGGTCCATGACATTCAAAACATCTTTGAAGTCCCGATTCTAAGCCGTTTAGCATGGTGCACTTAACTATCAAGTAGTCATCATATTGAGCTAGCCAAACGTTCATAACATCTGCATCTGCTCCTGCTATAGGTTTGTCACCTAGCGGTGCATCAAGGACATAATTTTTCTATGTAGCAATGAGGATAAACCTCAGATCACGGATCCAATCCGCATCATTGCTACTAACATCTTTCAACTTAGTTTTATCTAGGAACATATCAAAAATAAAACAGGGGAGCTAAACGTGAGCTATTGATCTACAACATAGATATGCTAATACTACCAGGACTACGTTCATGATAAATTTAAGTTCAATTAATCATATTACTTAAGAACTCCCACTTAGATAGACATCCCTCTAATCCTCTAAGTGATCACGTGATCCATATCAACTAAACCATGTCCTATCATCACGTGAGATGGAGTAGTTTCAATGGTGAACATCACTATGTTGATCATATCTACTATATGATTCACGCTCGACCTTTCAGTCTCAGTGTTCCGAGGCCATATCTGTTATATGATAGGCTCGTCAAGTTTAACCTAAGTATTCCGCGTGTGCAACTATTTTGTACCCGTTGTATTTGAACGTAGAGCCTATCACACCCGATCATCACGTGGTGTCTCAGCACGAAGAACTTTCACAACAGTGCATACTCATGGAGAACACTTGTACCTTGATAATTAGTGAGAGATCATCTTATAAAGCTACCGTAGAACTAAGCAAAATAAGATGCATAAAAGATAAACATCACATGCAATCAAAATATGTGACATGATATGGCCATCATCATCTTGTGCCTTTGATCTCCATCTCCAAAGCATTGTCATGATTTCCATCTTCACCGGCATGACACCATGATCTCCATCATCTTGATCCATATCAATGTGTCATCACATGGTCGTCTCGCCAACTATTGCTCTTGCAACTATTGCTATCGCATAGCGATAAAGTAAAGCAATTATTTGGCGCTTGCATCTTATGCAATAAAGGGACAACCATAAGGCTTCTGCCAGTTGCCGATAACTTCAACAAAACATGATCATCTTATACAACAACTTATATCTCATCATGTCTTGACCATATCACATCACAACATGCCCTGCAAAAACAAGTTAGACATCCTCTACTTTGTTGTTGCAAGTTTTACGTGGCTGCTACGGGCTGAGCAAGAACCGTTCTTACGTACGCATCAAAACCACAACGATAGTTTGTCAAGTTAGTGTTGTTTTAACCTTTTCAAGGACCGGGCGTAGCCACACTCAGTTCAACTAAAGTTGGAGAAACTGACACCCGCTAGTCACCTGTGTGCATAGCACGGCGGTAAAACCAGTCTCGCGTAAGCGTACGCGTAATGTCGGTCCGGGCCGCTTCATCCAACAATACCGCCGAACCAAAGTGTGACATGCTGGTAAGCAGTATGACTTATATCGCCCACAACTCACTTGCGTTCTACTCGTGCATATTACATAAATGCATAAAACCTGGCTCGGATGCCACTGTTGGGGAACGTAGTAATTTCAAAATTTCCTACGCACACGCAAGATCATGGTGATGCATAGCAACGAGAGGGGAGAGTGTGTCCACGTACCCTCGTAGACCGAAAGCGGAAGCGTTAGCACAATGCGCTTGATGTAGTCGTACGTCTTCACGATCCGACCGATCAAGTACCGAACGCACGGCACCTCCGAGTTCTGCACACGTTCAACTCGATGACGTCCCTCGAACTCCGATCCAGCCGAGTGTTGAGGGAGAGTTTAGTCAGCACGACGACGTCGTGACGACGATGATGTTATACTGACGCAGGGCTTCGCCTAAGCACCACTACAATATGATCGAGGTGGATTATGGTGGAGGGGGGCACCGCATACGGCTAAGAGATCCAAGGGATCAATTGTTGTGTCTTTGGGGTGCCCCCTGCCCCCATATATAAAGGAGTGGAGGAGGGGGAGGGCCGGCCCTCTCTATGGCGTGCCCTGGGGGAGTCCTACTCCCACCGGGAGTAGGATTCCCCCTTTCCTAGTACAACTAGGAGCCCTTCCAAGTAGTAGGAGTAGGAGGGAAGGAAAGGGAAGGGAAAAGGAGAAGGAAGGAAGGGGGCACCCCCCTCCCTAGTCCAATTCTTACCAGCCCATGGGGAGGGGTGCGGCCAACCTTTGAGGCCTTTCTCTCCTTTCCCGTATGGCCCAATACGAATTCCCGTAACTCCCCGGTACTCCCGAAAATACCCGAATCACTCGGAACCTTTCCGATGTCCGAATATAGGCGTCCAATATATTGATCTTTACGTCTCAACCATTTCGAGACTCCTCGTCATGTCCCCGATCTCATCCGGGACTCCGAACTCCTTCGGTACATCAAAACACATAAAATCATATTATAACCGTCATCGAACTTTAAGCGTGCGGACCCTACGGGTTCGAGAACTATGTAGACATGACCGATACGTGTCTCCGGTCAATAACCAATAGCGGAACCTGGATGCTCATATTGGCTCCTACATATTCTACAAAGATCTTTATCAGTCAAACCGCATAACAACATTTGTTGTTCCCTTTGTCATCGGTATGTTACTTGCCCGAGATTCGATCGTTGGTATCTCAATACCTAGTTCAATCTCGTTACCGGCAAGTCTCTTTACTCGTTCCATAATACATCATCCCGCAACTAACTCATTAGTTGCAATGCTTGCAAGGCTTATAGTGATGTGCATTACCGAGTGGGCCCAGAGATACCTCTCCGACAATCGGAGTGACAAATCCTAATCTCGAAATACGCCAACCCAACAAGTACCTTCGGAGACACCTGTAGAGCACCTTTATAATCACCCAGTTACGTTGTGACGTTTGGTGGCACACAAAGTGTTCCTCCGGTAAACGGGAGTTGCATAATCTCATAGTCATAGGAACATGTATAAGTCATGAAGAAAGCAATAGCAACAAACTAAATGATCAAGTGCTAAGCTAACGAAATGGGTCAAGTCAATCACATCATTCTCCTAATGATGTGATCCCGTTAATCAAATGACAACTCATGTCTATGGTTAGGAAACATAACTATCTTTGATTAACGAGCTAGTCAAGTAGATGCATACTAGTGACACTCTGTTTGTCTATGTATTCACACATGTATTATGTTTCCGGTTAATACAATTCTAACATGAATAATAAACATTTATCATGATATAAGGAAATAAATAATAACTTTATTATTGCCTATAGGGCATATTTCCTTCAGTTTTTATGGCTTGTCTGTTTTTTGATGTCATTGCTACGCTAGATCATTGCACATCCCGGTACACCGCCGGAGGCATTCATATAGAGTCATATCCTTGTTGTAGTACTGAGTTGTAATATCGAGTTGTAAGTAAATAAAAGTGTGATGATACTCATTATTAGAGCATTGCCCCCCCTCCCAAAAGAGAGGCCAAAGAAGCCCACACAAAAAAGGAAAAAAAAGAAAAAAATGAAAGAAAAGGGGGCAATGTTACTATCCTTTTACCACACTTGCTTCAAAGTAGCACCATGTTCTTCATACAGAGAGTCTCTTGAGTTACCACTTTCATATACTAGTGGGAATTTTCATTATAGAACTTGGCTTGTATATTCCGATGATGGGCTTCCTCAAATGCCCGAGGTCTTCATGAGCAAGCAAGTTGGATGCACACCCACTTAGTTTCAGTCTGAGCTTTCATAGACTTATAGCTCTTAGTGCATCCGTTGCATGGCAATCCCTACTCACTCACATTGATATCTATTGATGGGCATCTCCATAGCCCATTGATACGCCTAGTTGATGTGAGACTATCTTCTCCTTTTTGTCTTCTCCACAACCACCATTCTATTCCACCTATAGTGCTATATCCATGGCTCACGCTCATGTATTGCGTGAGGGTTGAAAATGCTGAAGCACGTTAAAAAGTATGAACCAATTGCTCGGCTTGTCATCGGGGTTGTGCATGATGTGAATATTTTGTGCGGTGAAGATGGTGCATAGCCAGACTATATGATTTTGTAGGGATAACTTTCTTTGGCCTTGTTATTTTGAAAAGACATGATTGCTTTATTAGTGGGCTTGAAGTATTATTGTTTTTATGACAAATGATAGACTATTTCTTTGAATCACTCGTGTCTTAATATTCATGCCATGATTAGATATGTGGTCAAGATTATGCTAGGTAGCATGCCACATCAAAAATTATCTTTTTATCATTTACCTACTCAAGGACAAGAAGGAATTAAGCTTGGGGATGCTGATACATCTCCGTCGTATCTATAATTTTTTATTGTTCCATGCCAATATTCTACAATTTTCATATACTTTTGGCAACTTTTTATACTATTTTTGGGACTAACATATTGATCCAGTGCCCAGTGCCAGTTCCTGTTTGTTGCATGTTTTTTGTTTCGGAGAATATCCATATCAAACGGAGTCCAAACGGGATAAAAACTAACGGAGATTTTTTTTGGAATATATATGATTTTTGGGAAGAAAAATCCACGTGAGACGATGCCCGAGGGGGCCACGAGGCAGGGGGCGCGCCCCTGACCCTCGTGGACACCCCGTAAGGCAGTTGATGCCCTTCTTTCGTTGCAAGAAAGCTAATATCCGGATAGAGATCGTGTTAAAGCCCAATCGGAGTTACGGATCTCCGGGAATATAAGAAATGGTGAAGGGGCAGAATCTGAGAACCCAGAAACAAAGAGAGACAGAGAGACAGATCCAATCTCGGAGGGGCTCTCGCCCCTCCCACGCCATGGAGGCCAAGGACCAGAGGGGAAACCCTTCTCCCATCTAGGGAGGAGGTCAAGGAAGAAGAAGACGAAGGGGCCCCCTCTCCCCTTCTCTTCCAATGGCGCCGGAACGCCACCGGGGGCCATCATCATCACCACAATCTTCACCAACAACTTCACCGCCATCATCAAAAACTCTTCCCCCCCTCTATGCAGCAGTGTAACCTCTCTCTTACCCATTGTAATCTCTACTTAAACATGGTGCTCAACGCTATATATTATTTCCCAATGATGTATGGTTATCCTATGATGTTTGAGTAGATCTGTTTTGTCCTATGGGCTATTTGATGATCAAGATTGGTTTGAGTTGCATGTTTTATTATTGGTGCTGTTGATAACCCACAAGTATAGGAGATCGCAACAGTTTTTGAGGGTAGAGTATTCAACCCAAATTTATTGATTTGACACAAGGGGAGCCAAAGAATATTCTCAAGTATTAGCAGCTGAGTTTTCAATTCAACCACACCTGGAAACTTAGTATCTGCAGCAAAGTGTTTAGTAGCAAAGTAATATGATAGTAGTGGCAATGATAGCAAAAAGGTAACAGTAGTAAAAGTAATGTTTTTGGTATTTTGTAGTGATGGTAGCAATAGCAACGAAAAAGTAAATAAGCGGAGAACAATATATGGAAAGCTCGTAGGCAATGGATCGGTGATAGAGAATTATGCCAGATGCGGTTCATCATGTAACAGTCATAACCTAGGGTGACACAGAACTAGCTCGAGTTCATCAATGTAATGTAGGCATGTATTCCGAATATAGTCGTACGTGCTTATGGAAAAGAACTTGCATGACATCTTTTGTCCTACCCCCCCCCCCCCCGTGGCAGCGGGGTCCTTACGGAAACTAAGGGATATTAAGGCCTCCTTTTAATAGAGTACTGGAACAAAGCATTAACACATAGCGAATACATGAACTCCTCAAACTACGGTCATCACCGGTAGTATCCCAATTATTGTCACTTCGGGGTTAACGGATCATAACACATAATAGGTGACTATAGACTTGCAAGATAGGATCTAGAACTCTCATATATTGATGAAAACATAATAGGTTCAGATCTGAAATCATGGCACTCGGGCCCTAGTGACAAGCATTAAGCATAGCAAAGTCATAGCAACATCAATCTCAGAACATAGTGGATACTAGGGATCAAACCCTAACAAAACTAACTCGATTACATGATAGATACCATCCAACCCATCACCGTCCAGCAAGCCTACGATGAAATTACTCACGCACGGCGGTGAGCATCATGAAATTGGTGATGGAGGATGGTTGATGATGATGATGGCGATGGATTCCCCTCTCCGGAGCCCCGAACGGACTCCAGATCAGCCCTCCCGAGAGGTTTTAGGCCTTGGCGGCGGCTCCGTATCGTAAAACGTGATGAATTCTTCTCCCTGATTTTTTTCTCCCTGAAACACAATATATAGAGTTGGAGTTGGAGTCGGAGGAGCTCCAGGGGGCCCACGAGGTAGGGGGGCGCGCCCTATGGGGGCAGGCGCGCCCCCACCCTCATGGACAGGTGGTGGCCCCCTGGCCTTCATCTTTTGCAGGTATTTTTTATATTTTCCAAAAAGTTGCTCCGTGAAGTTTCAGGTCATTCCGAGAACTTTTGTTTCTGCACATAAATAACACCATGGTAATTCTGCTGAAAACAGCGTCAGTCCGGGCTAGTTCCATTCAAATCATGCAAGTTAGAGTCCAAAACAAGGGCAAAAGTTTTGGAAAAGTAGATACGACGGAGACGTATCAACTCCCCCAAGATTAAACCTTTGCTTGTCCTCAAGCAATTCAGTTGACAAACTGAAAGTGATAAAGAAAAACTTTTACAAACTCTGATTGCTCTTGTTGTTGTAAATATGTAAAGCCAGCATTCAAGTTTTCAGCAAAGATTATAACTAACCACATTCACAATAACGCTTAGGTCTCAAGTTTACTCATCAATGGCATAATCAACTAGCGAGCAATAATAATAAATCTCAGATGACAACACTTTCTCAAAACAATCATAATATGATAGAACAAGATGGTATCTCGCTAGCCCTTTCTGAGACCGCAAAACATAAGTGCAGAGCACCTTTAAAGACCAAGGACTGACTATACATTGTAATTCATGGTAAAAGAGATCCAGTCAAGTCATACTCAATGTAAACTAACAATAATGAATGCAAATGACAGCAGTGCTCTTCAACTGGTGCTTTTTAATAAGAGGATGATGACTCAACATAAAAGTAAATAGATAGGCCCTTCGCAGAGGGAAGCAGGGATTTGTAGAGGTGCCAGAGCTCGGTTTTGAAATAAAGGTGAATAATATTTTGAGCGGTATACTTTCATTGTCAACATAACAACCAAGAGATGGCGATATCTTCCATGCTACACACATTATAGGCGGTTCCCAAACAGAATGGTAAAGTTTTATACTCCCCCTTCCACCACAAGCATCAATCCATGGCTTGCTCGAAACAACGAGTGCCTCCAACTAACAAGAGTCCCAGGGGGAGTTTTGTTTGCAATTATTTTGATTTGATTTGCATAAAGCATGGGACTGGGCATCCCGGTGACCAGCCACTTTCTCGTGAGTGAGGAGCGGAGTCAACTCCTCTTGAGAATAACCCGCCTAACATGGAAGATACGGACAACCCTAGTTGATACATGAGCTATTCGAGTATACAAAATAGGATATTTATTTGAAGATTTAGAGTTTGGCACATACAAATTTACTTGGAATGGCAGGTAGATACCGTATATAGGTAGGTATGGTGGACTCATATGGAATAAATTTGGGGTTTAAGGGATTGGATGCACAAGCAGTATTCCCGCTTAGTACAGGTGAAGGCTAGCAAAAGACTGGGAAGCGACCAGCTAGAGAGCGAGAACAGTCATGAACATGCATTAAAATTAATCAACACCAAACTCAAGCATGAGTAGGATATAATCCACCATGAACATAAATATCGTGAAGGCTATGTTGATTTTGTTTCAACTACATGCGTGAACATGCGCCAAGTCAAGTCACTTAAATCATTCAGAGGAGGATACCACCCTATCATACCACATCATAACCATTTTAATAGCATGTTGGCACGCAAGGTAAACCATTATAAGCTCCTAGCTAATCAAGCATGGCACAAGAACTATGATCTCTAGTTGTCATTGCAAACATGTTTATTCATAATAGGCTGAATCAAGAACGATGAACTAATCATATTTACAAAAACAAAAGAGGCCGAGTTCATACCAGCTTTTCTCATCTCAATAAGTTCATCATATAATCATCATTATTGCCTTTCACTTGCACGACCGAACGATGTGAATAATAATTATAGTGCACGTGCATTGGACTAAGCTGGAATCTGCAAGCATTCAATAAACAGGATAATACAAGGCAATATGGGCTCTTTTGTCAGATCAACAATAATGCATATAAGAGCCACTTCAACAATTTAATTATGGTCTTCTCCTATCGACCCCCAAATAAAAGAAAAGAAATAAAACTATTTACATGGGAGAGCTCCCAACAAGTAAAAGTAGAACATGAAATCTTTTTGGGTTTTCTTTTTAATTACTACTACAAGCATTGAAAGTAAAGTAATTAAAAGCTACAACTAATTTTTTTGGTTTTTCTTAAGGTTAATCAAACACACAAGAAGAAAGCATAAAAAAGGGAAATACACTAGCATGGATGATACAATGAAAAAGTATGAGCACTGACATCTAGCAATGAGTGTGTGAACATAAATGTAATGTCGGTGGGAAATACATACTCCCCCAAGCTTAGGCTTTTGGCCTAAGTTGATCTATGGCCACGGCTGGCCTGGTGGCTATCCATAATAGTAGTTGGGGTCGTACTGAGATGCAGCGGCTATCGCCTCCTGCGCCGCAGGATGGCGACGAGCGGCCTTCGCTCTCCTCTCGTACTCATCTGCCTCCTCTATGGTAATAACATATCTTCCTTTTGCCTGATGATCAAAGAAGGCAGGAGCATGGAGAGTAATATGGACAGCACGGCGTCTCTCAAAGATTAGTCGATACTGGAGAGGTGATTCATTTCTCTTGACAAACTGGTGATGAACCATAGCATTAAAGTCTAGGTAAGCAGGGGGTAATTCAATATCATCTTGACGTATGGCTATACCAAGAAAATTAGCTATGCGGGTTGCATAAATTTGTTCAAAGAAATCTCCATTAAATCTATTAAGATGCAACCTACGTGCAATAATGGCTCCCAAATTATAAGATTTATCTCCTAACACAGCACTCCTAAGAATACTGAGGTCAGAGACACACATGTGACATGCCTCATCTTTACCATTAATGCATCTACCTATGAAGAGAGCAAAATAATGTATAGTAGGAAAGTGAATGCTCCCTATGGTAGCTTGTGTTATATCTCTAGATTCTCCTACAGTTATGCTAGCAAGAAAATCTCTAAATTCAGATTTGCGAGGATCCCTTATACTACCCCATTGTGGAAGTTTGCAAGCAGTGGTAAAATCCTCTAAGTCCATAGTGTAAGAATTTTCATAAAGATCAAACAGGACAGTTGGAGAATTACGTGAAGATGAAAATTCAAACCTCCTCACAAAGGAACTAGTGAGATTGTGTGTGACGCCCCAAGACCGGAGCTTCAGATGCCTTCCATGTTTTCGAGTGTTGTCGGGTGTTTTGTTTTGGTTCGTTGCATCATGTGCATTGCATCATGTCATCATGCCATCATTTTCTCAAAGTCATCTAAAAAGTCAACTAAATAAATGGCATGGATCTTTGATCCATTTAAATCGAGGGAACTCACATGGTGATGTCTCTTTATAACATATATCCTCCCACTATTATTAGGGAGCTATAAGTAATATTCCATTAACTTTGGAATCACCATAACACACTTGCAATTTAATTCCATGCCTCTTATGCTTCAAGTTGCACCTCCAAACTTTGCCAACAATTCTTTTCCCATTTTTCAAGGCTCCTCCTAAATTCTCAATATTTTTGGACCTACCGAATGCCCACTTCTTATTCAAACTCTTTTGGATTTAAATTCAAACGAGTTCGAATCCAACCTTCACGCACACGCTCACTACTATTTTCTTCGCCCAAGCTCATTTTTGCGAGTCCGAGAAATTTATCCCCGTGCCCAAATTCCATCCCTAACCCTCTCCTTATATTTTTCTAATTCTATCTATATTTTTTTCTCTCTTATTGGTTAAGAGAAGAGAGTGTGTGTGAGAGAGAGCCCAGCCAAGATCTAGGCGCGACCCCTTTCTCTTCTGGGCCGGCCTCCACGGCCCAACCGCGCTCCCCCCGTAACCCTAGCCCGATCCCCATCTCACCAACTCCCTCGCATCCTCCCCTCGTGCCGCTAGTACCCCGTCGCCCGAACCCACCATCTCCCTGATCCCCTCGTCCCCTCCCTCGTCTCTTTTCCCTGCTCTCCACCGCCACCCACTCACACCATCGCGCACGCCTCCCTGATCCGGCGTCCTGCTTCCTCCTCCGCCGCGCCAAGTCCCTCCTCCTTCCCGAGGCCGCCGCCGGCGCCCCAAGTTCCCCTCGTCCTTGGCCCACATCTCTCCCTCGACCAGGCCTACCGCCGCCATCGCGAACGTCGCGGCCCCGCGCCCTCAAGCTCCGGCGACCGTCGCCGCTCCGTGCACCCTGGCCATCCTCCTGCGCCCCTCGACTCCTTCCCCTCGAGCTCGAGCTCCTCTGTCAGCGTCGCAGATCTCCGCTTCCTCTTCCTCGCGTGGCATGGCTCCCTGCCGCGTGCCTTGATGCTCGCCCGCAAACCCCCTCCCCGCGTGCCCCTGCTCCCTTCGCCTCCTCGCTGCTGGCTCCGCCTGTGCTGGAGCACGCGAGCAGCAGCAGCCTGAGCCGCACCCTGCCTGCACCGCGCCATGGCCGACTAGAGACCAAGAGCCCTACTCCTCTTGGACCTTGTCAGGTCCACCCCGCTCCGGCCACAACATCGGCAAGACCACTGCTACATCTGTACACCGTGTTGTTACTCGTGGCATGTCAAGACCGTCTTCGTGGATTTACGCCAAGTACCACTACCGCCAAGTACCTTTTCGCAAGACCAAGTACCTCTCTGAATGAACGTGAACAACTGCCGTCGCAAGAACGGGACCGGAAAGTCCGAAGACCCCAAGTACCACAACACCGGTGACTTGAACATCTACGGAATGTGTACGACTACACGGTGTTGCGCCAAGTACCCCGATGGCCAGAGCCCTCGGATCCGTCAAGCTTGTCTATGTACCGAGAACAACTACCGTCTCCGAAGAATCGTGTAACGGAACCGTCAAGTGCGACTATGACCCATGTACGACAATGCGGAATTCCTCGGACGCCAAGTTCAACGATGCATCAAGTTCCTCGCCGTGACCCCGAACATCTACGGAAACTCGTGCTATGATAAACATGTACCACTACCATCGTCGAGATCGCGAGAACCTCTACCGTTGACCCTAGAGCATGCGAGAATGACTACTTCCACTATGAACGTCCCGAGAACGTCTACTTCCCCTACACCGCATCGAACTCGAACCCCTCCGATAAGGCACGCTTCAAAGGTATAACCCCGAGTCGACCGCCCGTGTACGAATGCATGTGTAGTTTGAGATGCATGTTTGGATGTTGTATCCTCCCGTGATCGTTAGATGTTTCCCTTGCTTGTCACTGTCGTCGACCCATGGGAACCCGGTTGCCGGGATCACCCCACCTTCTATGGCATGTCACGCTCCCGTCACTTTTCCTTTTGCACCGATATCTCTGTGAGCTATCGGAACCGGAATGTTGCCGTGGCACCATTTCCGTTGTCATTGTCGTGGCACCCCTTTTGTTTCCGCCACGATGACAAATGCTTCTTAATGCTCTTGTCAACTTTTTATAATAATTGCATAAAACTTGTTCACGTCATCCACATCATGATAACAACAATTAAAATGTTTATATTGTTGTTGCACCAAATTGATAAATGCATATGGGGATCTACCGGATTCACTATTTGTTATATCCGGCCCCATTTAAATTGTTTAGATGGAATAGTTTTGTTATGTTTCACCTCTTGACATGCTTAACAACGTTTAATATTGTTGAGTACCTAAACGAGAGAGAACTAAATAAGTCATGTGGTGTTTCGTCAATATGCAACGGAGTTGCATATTGAGCTCCACTTAATTTGTAGGATTGCTTGTGCATATTGCCATGCCATGCTTCATTAAACCGGACATGCATCATACTTGTTTGCACATTGTGCCATGTTGATGTGTTGGTTGTTTACTATGTTGTTTGCTTCTTTCCGGGTTACCTTTCTCGTGAGCTTCGGTTCCGTTCCGGAGTTGTGAGGATCCGTTCGTCTACGTCCGTTTGTCTTCTTCATGGACTCGTTCTTCTTCCTTGTGGGATCTCAGGGAAGATGATCATACCCTCGAAATCACTTCTATCTTTGCTTGCTAGTTGCTCGCTCTTTTGCTATGCCTATGCTGCGATACCTACCAATTGCTTATCATGCCTCCTATATTGACGAACCAAGCCTCTAACCCACCTTCTCCTAGCATCCATTGTTTCACTATGTTACCGCTTGGCTCAGACCCTCTTATAGCATTGTTAGTTGCAGGTGAAGATTGAAGTTTGTTCCTTGTTGGAACATGGAGATGTTGTTCCTTGTTGGAACATGTTTACTTGTTGGGTTATCACAATATATCTTATTTAATTAATGCATCTATATACTTGGTAAAGGGTGGAAGGCTCGGCCTTATGCCTGGTGTTTTGTTCCACTGTTGCCGCCCTAGTTTCCATCATATCGGTGTTATGTTCCCGGATTTTGCGTTCCTTACACGGTTGGGTTATAATGGGAACCCCTTGACAGTTCGCCTTGAGTAAAACTCCTCCAGCAATGCCCAACATTGGTTTTACCATTCGCCACCTAGCCTTTTCTTTCCCTTGGGTTCTGCAGACTCAAGGGTCATCATTATTTTAACCCCCCGGGCCAGTGCTCCTCTGAGTGTTGGTCCAACCTGTCAGCTGGCGGTGGCCACCAGGGGCAACTCTGGGCTGGCCTACCCGTACCTAAGACAATCTGAGTGTGCCCTGAGAAAGAGATATGTGCAGCTCCTATCGGGATTTGTCGGCATATTCAGGCGGTGTTGCTGGTTTAGTTTTACCTTGTCGAAATGTCTTGTAACCGGGATTCCGAGTCTGATCAGGTCTTCCCGCTAGAAGGAATATCCTTCGTTGACCGTGAGAGCTTGTCATGGGCTAAGTTGGGACCCCCTGTAGGGATTTGAACTTTCAAAAGCCGTGCCCACGGTTATGGGCAGATGGGAATTTGTTAATGTCCGGTTGTAGAAAACCTGAAGTTGACCTTAATTAAAATGCATCAACGTCGTGTGTAACCGTGATGGTCTCTTTCCGGCGGAGTCCGGGAAGTGAACAAGGTGTTGGAGTTATGCTTGACGTAGGTTGTTTTAGGATCACTTCTTGATCATACTTTTATCGACCGTGCTTTGCCTTCTCTTCTCGCTCTCATTTGCATATGTTAGCCACTATATATGCTAGTCGCTTGCTGCAGCTCCACCTCATACCTTTGCCTTACCCATAAGCCTAAATAGTCTTGATCGCGAGGGTGTGAGATTGCTGAGTCCTCGTGGCTCACAGATACTCCCAAAACCAGTTTGCAGGTGCTGTTGAACCGTGTAGATGACGCAACCAAGCTCAAGGAGGAGCTCGATGAAGATCTTGTCCTTTGTGTTGTTTCGTTCTAGTTGATCAGTAGTGGAGCCCAGTCGGGACGATCGGGGATCTGTGTAGCATTTGGGGTAGTCTTATTTTATTTTGGTTCCATAGACGGACCTTGATTATATCTAGTTGATGTAATGCTTTATTCATGTATTTTGTGAAGTGGCGATTGTAAGCCAACTATGTATCTTTTCCCTTATGTATTACATGGGTTGTGTGAAGATTACCTCACTTGCGACATTGCTTTCAATGCGGTTATGCCTCTAAGTCGTGCTTCGACACGTGGGAGATATAGCCGCATCGAGGGCGTTACATTGTGATACTGGCTGCACTTCTCTTCCTCGAAGCTCACAAGATTAGCGTTACGCAAATATACGTTAAATTCTTCCTTAAGTCCCGCTCGATCCATAAAGTTCTCAGAAGGCCATTCACAAGGACGCACTGGAGCGTCTCTTGGTGGCTCATCATCAGCATCACACATTTCAAGCCTGGGTCCTTGCTTCCTTGAAGAACCACCCTGGAACATTTTCCTAAGCATATTTATTCCTCTAAAAAATTCTGAAATTTTTTAGTAACTTCAAAATAAAAGTAAACAAAACTCAATAATATTGATAGCAACTACTCCTACAAGTGCCAAGAGCCTATATCATGCATTAAAACTACTTGGAACCATATAAATTTGACATGCAAGCTCAAGAACATGGTCACCTAGGCAGCAAAAAATTGCAATGAATAAAGCACTAGATCAAAAACTAATTGGACCAATGGAGGATTCACATACCAAGGAACAATCTCCCCAAGCAGTTTTGTGAGAGGTGCTTTGAGCAAGGAGATCAAAAATGGCAGCAAAATGAGCTTGGACTCGGTTTGAGCTGGTTATTCGTGTTTGGGGGAGGAAGAAGGAGTGTGTGGGTGAAAGGATAAGTGGAGGAGGGCCACCGTGGGCCCACGAGGCAGGGGGTGCGCCCAGGGGGGTAGGGCGCGCCCTCCACCCTCGTGGGCAGGTGGGTGACCCCCCTGCTATGTTCTCAGTGCCAAATATTCTAAAATATTCTAGAAAAAATCATATTTAAATTTCAGGGCATTTGGAGAACTTTTATTTTCAGGTTATTTTTATATTGCACGGATAATCAGATAACAGACAGAAAAAAATACTATTTTTATCTTATTTAATATAAATAACAGAAAGTAAAAGTGGGGTACAGAAGGTTGTGCCTTCTAGCTTCATCCATCTCATGATCATCAAAAGGAATCCACTAATAAGGTTGATCGAGTCTTGTTAACGAACTCATTCCGAACAACATGGAACCGGAGAAATTTCGAATAACACTATGTTACCTCAATGGGGATATGCACATCCCCAATAATAAGAATATCATATTTCTTCTTGACAGTAGGAAGAGGAAATTCAAAACCTCCAAATATAATCGATGGAACTTTTCCAATAGAGTTGATACTATGAACTTGAGGTTGTTTCCTCAGAAAGTGTACCGTATGCTTATTACCACTAACATGAAAAGTGACATTGCCTTTAGTGCAATCAATAACAGCCCCTGCAGTATTCAAAAAGGGTCTTCCAAGAATAATAGACATAATATCGTCCTCGGGAATATCAAGAATTACAAAGTCCGTTAAAATAGTAACATTTGCAACTATAACAGGCACATCCTCACAAATACCGACAGGTATAGCAGTTGATTTATCAGCCATTTGCAAAGATATTTCAGTAGGTGTCAACTTATTCAAATCAAGTCTACGATATAAAGAGAGAGGCATAACACTAACACCGGCTCCAAGATCACATAAAGCAATTTTAACATAGTTTCTTTTAGTGGAGCATGGTATAGTTGGTACACCGGGATCTCCAAGTTTCTTTGGTATTCCACCCTTAAAAGTATAATTAGCAAGCATGATGGAAATTTCAGCTTCCGGTATCTTTCTCTTATTTGTAACAATATCTTTCATATACTTAGCATAAGGATTCATTTTGAGCATATCAGTTAATCGCATACGCAAAAAGATAGGTCTAATCATTTCGGCAAAGCGCTCAAAATCCTCATCATCCTTTTTCTTGGATGGTTTGGGAGGAAAATGCATGGGTTTCTGAACCCATGGTTCTCTTTCTTTACCGTGTTTCCTAGCAACAAAATCTTTCTTATCATAACATTGATTCTTTGATTGTGGGTTATCAAGATCAACAACAGGTTCAATTTCTATGTCATTATCATTACTAGGTTGAGCATCATTATGAACATTATCATTAACCTTATCACTAGTTTCAGGTTCATTACCAGATTGTTTTTCAGCATCAGAAATAGAAATATCATTTGGGTTCTCAGGTATTTCAGTAATAGGTTCACTAGAAGCATGCAAAGTCCTATCATTTTTCTTTTTCTTCCTTTTAGAAGGGCTAGGTGCATCCATATTATTTCTCTGAGATTCTTGCTCAATTCTCTTAGAGTGGCCTTCAGGATACAAAGGTTCCTGAGTCATTCTACCACCTCTAGTCATAACTCTAATAACATTATCATTATTCTTACTATTCAATTCATTGAGCAAATCATTTTGAGCTTTAAGTACTTGTTCTACTTGGGTGGTAACCATAGAAGCATGTATACTAATAATTTAAGTTCACCTTTGACATTAGCCATATAATCACCAAAGTGTTCAAGCATATTTGAATTGTATTTCAATTGTCTACCAAAATAAGCATTGAAGTTTTCTTGGTTAACAATGAAATTGTCAAACTCATCTAAGCATTGTCTAGCAGACTTATAATGAGGGATATCACCTTCATCAAGTCTATAGAGAGAATTTACCTTTACTACCCGTGTCGGGTTATAAAGACCATGAGTTTCTTCTATAGGCAAAGGATTAAGATCATATGTTTCTTCAATAGGCGGTAAATTAAGACCATGTATTTCTTCAATAGGAGGTAAATTATTAACATCTTCAGCTTTAATACATTTTTCTTTCATAGATTTCTTTGCCTCTTGCATATCTTCAGGACTGAGAAATAGAATACCCCTCTTCTTCGGAGTTGGTTTGGGAATAGGCTCAGGAATTGGCTCCGGAGGTGTCCAATTATTTTCATTTGTCAACATATTATTCAATAGAATTTCAGCTTCATCCGGTGTTGTTTCCCTGAAAACAGAACCAGCACAACTATCCAGGTAATCTCTGGAGGCATCGGTTAGTCCATTATAAAAGATATCAAGTATTTCATTTTTCTTACGAGGATGATCAGGCAAAGCATTAAGTAATTGGAGAAGCCTCCCCCAAGCTTGTGGGAGACTCTCTTCTTTAATTTGCACAAAATTATATATATCCCTTAAAGCAGCTTGTTTCTTATGAGCAGGGAAATATTTAGCAGAGAAGTAATATATCATATCCTGGGGACTACGCACACAACCAGGATCAAGAGAATTAAACCATATCTTAGCATCACCCTTTAATGAGAACAGAAATATTTTAAGGATATAAAAGTAGCGAGTTCTCTCATCTTTAGTGAACAGGGTGGCAATATCATTTAATTTAGTAAGATGTGCCACAATAGTTTTAGATTCATAGCCATGAAAAGGATCAGATTCAACCAAAGTAATTATATTAGGATCAACAGAGAATTCATAATCCTTATCGGTAACACAGATAGGTGAAGTAGCGAAAGCAGGGTCAAGTTTCATTCTAGCATTTAGAGATTGCTGATTCCATTTAGCTAATAACCTCTTGAGTTCGTATCTATCTTTGCAAGCTAAAATAGCTAAAGATGTTTCTTTATCAAAAACATAACCCTCGGGAATAACATGCAAGTCTTCATCATCAATTTCATCAGTATTATCAGATTCAATATTTTCAATCTCTCTAGCCCTAACAAGTTGTTCGTCTAGAAATTCACTAAGTGGCACAGTAGTATCGAGCATAGAAGTAGTTCCATCATAAGTATCATGTATAGCAGAAGTAGCATCATCAATAACAGGTGACATATCAGAACGAATAGCAGAAGCAGGTTTAGGTGTCGCAAGCTTACTCAAAACAGAAGGTGAATCAAGTGCAGAGCTAGATGGCAGTTCCTTACCTCCCCTCGTAGTTGAGGGATAAATCTTGGTTTTTGGATCTCCCAAGTTCTTCATAATGATAAGCAGATATAAATCCCAAGTGACTCAAAGAATAGAGCTATGCTCCCCGGCAATGGTGCCAGAAAATAGTCTTGATAACCCACAAGTATAGGGGATCGCAACAATTTTCGAGGGTAGAGTATTCAACCCAAATTTATTGATTCGACACAAGGGGAGCCAAAGAATATTCTCAAGTATTAGCAGCTGAGTTGTCAATTCAACCACACCTGGAAACTTAGTATCTGCAACAAAGTGTTTAGTAGCAAAGTAATATGATAGTAGTGGTAACAATAGCAAAAAGGTAACAGTAGTAAAAGTAATGTTTTTGGTATTTTGTAGTGATGATAGCAATAGCAACGGAAAAGTAAATAAGCGAAGAACAATATATGGAAAGCTCGTAGACAAAGGATCGGTGATAGAGAATTATGCCGGATGCGGTTCATCATGTAACAGCCATAACCTAGGGTGACACAGAACTAGCTCGAGTTCATCAATGTAATGTAGGCATGTATTCCGAATATAGTCATACGTGCTTATGGAAAAGAACTTGCATGACATCTTTTGTCCTACCCTCCCGTGGAAGCGGGGTCCTTACGAAAACTAAGGAATATTAAGGCCTCCTTTTAATAGAGTACCGGAACAAAGCATTAACACATAGTGAATACATGAACTCCTCAAACTACAGTCATCACCGGTAAGTATCCCGATTATTGTCACTTCGGGGTTAACGGATCATAACACATAATAGGTGACTATAGACTTGCAAGATAGGATCTAGAACTCTCATATATTGATGAAAACATAATAGGTTCAGATATGAAATCATGGCACTCGGGCCCTAGTGACAAGCATTAAGCATAGCAAAGTCATAGCAACATCAATCTCAGAACATAGTGGATACTAGGGATCAAACCCTAACAAAACTAACTCGATTACATGATAGATCCCGTCCAACCCATCACTGTCCAGCAAGCCTACGATGGAATTACTCACGCACGGTGGTGAGCATCATGAAATTTGTGATGGAGGATGGTTGATGATGACGATGGCGACTGATTCGCCTCTCCGGAGCCCCGAACGGACTCCAGATCAACCCTCCCGAGAGGTTTTAGGGCTTGGCGGTGGCTCCGTATCGTAAAACGCGATGAATTCTTCTCCCTGATTTTTTTCTCCTCGAAACACAATATATAGAGTTGGAGTTGGAGTCGGAGTCGGAGGAGCTCCAGGGGGCCCACGAGGTAGGGGGGCGCGCCATAGGGGGCAGACGCGCCCCCACCCTCGTGGACAGGTGGTGGGCCCCCTGGCCTCCATCTTTTGCAGGTATTTTTTTATATTTTCCAAAAAGTTGCTCCGTGAAGTTTCAGGCATTCCGAGAACTTTTGTTTGTGCACATAAATAACACCATGGTAATTCTACTGAAAACAGCATCAGTCCGGGTTAGTTCCATTCAAATCATGCAAGTTAGAGTCCAAAACAAGGGCAAAAGTGTTTGGAAAAGTAGATACGATAAAGACGTATCAGCTGTCCTATGGTGCTCTCCGTGTCGCGCAAGCGTGAGGGATCCCCGCTGTAGGGTGTTGCAATACGTTCATGATTCGCTTATAGTGGGTTGCGTGAGTGACTGAAACACAAACCCGAGTAAGGGGGTTGTTGCGTATGGGATAAAGAGGACTTGATGCTTTAATGCTATGGTTGGGTTTTACCTTAATGATCTTTAGTAGTTGCGGATGCTTGCTAGAGTTCCAATCATAAGTGCATATGATCCAAGTAGGGAAAGTATGTTAGCTTATGCCTCTCCCTCATATAAAATTGCAATAATGATTACCGGTCTAGTTATTGATTGCCTAGGGACAAATAACTTTCTCGTAACAAAAAACTCTTTACTAAAATTAACTTAGTTATATCTTTACCTAAACAGCCCCTACTTTTTTTTCGTGCTCTTTATTATCTTGCAAACCTATCCAACAACACCTACAAAGTACTTCTAGTTTCATACTTGTTCTAGGTAAAGCGAACATCAAGCGTGCGTAGAGTTGTATCGGTGGTCGATAGAACTTGAGGGAATATTTGTTCTGCCTTTAGCTCCTCGTTGGGTTTGACACTCTTACTTATCAAAAACTGTTGTGATCCCCTATACTTGTGGGTTATCACTGCGTCACCTTATTATTGGGCCAGGCCCATGTATTTTCAAAATACTTAAGTATAGGCTGTTTTTAGAGTCCGTATGTGTGGGGAAACAAGAGTTAGGGTTGGTTTCGGACCCCTACTCCAAGGGCCACGAAATCCCCCCTCTTCCTCCATATATACAGTACTTAGGGCGTCGTTTAGACTTTGGGTTTTGTTTAGATTAAAGTTCGCCATAGCTGCAACTTCGCGTACTTCATTTGTGTTCAACGACCAGACAAAGGCGTCATAGAACCCCACCTTGATCAATAAAGCTTTCCTCTTATATTCACAATATCTAGATTGCAATCTTAGTTTCTTGCTTGTTCTTTGTTTGCCTGCAGGAAACAGACCTTCGTGGTCAGGTTGATCGTGCTCCGGCATGGTCAATAACCTCTCGGAGTTGGTTTAGCGATTGCTAAGGCGCGACGTCCTCGCACGTTTGTAGTCGGATCGTCAAACTCGACTTCCTCCAAAACGATAGCCACCATCTCATCGAAAGATGGAACACCTTTGCCTCTATCACCCCCTCCATAGTTTATCACCTCAGTCATATTGTCGTAGTGCTTAGGCGAAGCCCTGCGTGGATCACATCATCAACACCGTCTCTACACCGTCGTGCTGATGAAACTCTCCCTCGACCCTCTACTGGATCAAGAGCTCGAGGTACGTCATCGTGCAGAATGTGTGCTGAACACGGAGGTACCATATGTTAGGTACTTGGATCAGTTGGATCATGAAGACGTTTGACTACATCAACCATGTTACTAAATGCTTTCGCTTTCGGTCTACGAGGGCACGTGGACACACTCTCCCCTCTGGTTGCTATGCATCTCCTAGTTTGATATTGCGTGATCGTAGGAATTTTTTTAAATTACTATGTTCCCTAATAGTGGCATCAGAGCCAGGTCTATGCGTATATGATATGCACGAGTAGAACACAAAGAATTGTGGGCAATAATAGTCATACTGCCTACCATCAACGTCTTATTTTGATTCAGAGGTATTGTCGGATGAAGCGGCCCGGACCAACATTACATGACCATGTTCATGAGACCGGTTCTACCGACGTGCTTTGCACACAAGTGGCTGGCGGGTGTCTGTTTCTCCGACTTTAGTTGAATCAAATTTGACTACGACCGGTCCTTGTTGAAGGTTAAAACAACACACTTGACGAAAAATCATTGTGGTTTTGATGCGTAGGTAAGAACGGTTCTTGCTAGAAGCCCATAGCAGCCACGTAAAACTTGCAACAACAAAGTAGAGGACGTCTAACTTGTTTTTGCAGGGCATGTTGTGATGTGATATGGTCAAGACGTGATGAGATATAAAATGTTGTATGAGATGATCATGTTTTGTAAAAGTTATCAGCAACTGGCAGGAGCCTTATGGTTTTAGCTTTATTGTATGAAATGCAATCACCATGCAGTCGCTTTACTTTATCACTAAGCGGTAGCGATAGTCGTAGAAGCAATAGTTAGCGAGACGACAACGACGCTACGATGGAGATCAATGTGTCAAGCCGGTGACGATGGAGATCATAATGGTGCTTTGGAGATGGAGATCAAAGGAACAAGATGATGATGGCCATATCATGTCACATATTTTGATTGCATATGATGTTTATCTTTTATGCATCTTATTTTGCTTAGTACGGCGGTAGCATTATAAGATGACCCCTCACTAAATTTCAAGGTATAAGTGTTCTCCCTGAGTATGCACCATTGCTACAGTTCCTCATGCTGAGACACCACGTGATGATCGGGTGTGATAAGCTCTACGTTCACATACAATGGGTGCAAGCCAGTTTTGCACGTGTAGAATACTCGGGTTAAACTTGACGAGCCTAGCATATGCAGATATGGCCTCAGAACACTGAGACCGAAAGGTCAAACGTGAATCATATAGTAGATATGATCAACATAGAGATGTTCACCATTGAAAACTACTCCATCTCACGTGATGATCGGACATGGTTTAGTTGATATGGATCACGTGATCATTTAGATGACTAAAGGGATGTCTATCTAAGTGGGAGTTCTTAAGTAATATGATTAATTGAACTTTAGTTTATCATGAACTTAGTACCTGATAGTTTTTTGCATGTCTATGTTATTGTAGATCAATGGCCCGTGCTACCGTTCCTTTGAATTTTAATGTGTTCCTAGAGAAAGCTAAGTTGAAAGATATTGGTAGAAACTACACACACTGGGTCCGTAACTTGAGGATTATCCTCATTGCTGCACAGAAGAATTACATCATGGAAGCACCGCTAGATGCAAGACCCGCTGCAGGAGCAACTCCGGACGTTATGAACGTCTGGCAGAGCAAAGCTGATGACTACTCGATAGTTCAGTGTGCCATGCTTTACGGCTTAGAATCGGGACTTCAAAGATGTTTTGAACGTCATGGAGCATATGAGATGTTCCAGGAGTTGAAGTTAATAATTCAAGCAAATGCCCGAGTTGAGAGATATGAAGTCTCCAACAAGTTCTGTAGCTGCAAAATGGATGAGAATAGTTCTATCAGTGAACACATAGTCAAAATATCTGGGTACCACAACAACTTAACTCAGCTGGGAGTTAATCTTCCTGATGATAGTGTCATTAACAAAGTTCTTCAATCACCGCCACCAAGCTATAAAGGCTTTGTGATGAACTATAATTTGCAAGGGATGGAAAAGACAATTCCCAAGCTCTTCGCGATGCTAAAGGCTGCGGAGGAAGAAATCAAGAAGGAGCATCAAGTGTTGATGGTTGACAAGACAACTAGTTTCAATAAAAAGGGCAAAGGGAAGAAGGGGGACTTCAAGAAGAACAACAAGCAAGTTGCTGCTCAAGGGAAGAAACCCAAGTCTGGACCTAAGCTTGAGACTGAGTGCTTCTACTGCAAAGGGATTTGTCACTAGAAGCGGAACTGCCCCAAGTATTTGGCGGATAAGAAGGATGGCAAAGTGAAAGGTATATTTGATATACATTTTATTGATGTGTACCTTACTAATGCTCGTAGTAGCGCCTGGGTATTTGATACTGGTTCTGTTGCTCATATTGGCAACTCGAAACAGGGGCTACGGATTAAACGAAGATTGGCTAAGGACGAGGTGACGATGCCCGTGGAAAATGGTTCCAGAGTCGATGTGATCGCCGTCGGCACGCTACCTCTACATCTACCGTCGGGATTAGTTTTAGACCTAAATAATTGTTATTTGGTGCCAGTGTTGAGCATGAACATTATATTTGGATCTTGTTTGATGCGATACAGTTATTCATTTAAATCAGAGAATAATGGTTGTTCTATTTATGTGAGTAATACTAGCACATATGCTCGTGCGTTGCAACGAGAGAGATTTTTTGCGAGAAGCATCGGGAGAGATAACTGATGTGTCCATCAAAATGGTCTCCACACAATAGTGGGGCGATACAGTAGA
The DNA here is from genome assembly GCF_018294505.1 of Triticum aestivum. NCBI lineage: Eukaryota > Viridiplantae > Streptophyta > Magnoliopsida > Poales > Poaceae > Triticum > Triticum aestivum. The sequence continues at coordinate 173,982,255 of NC_057794.1, read as the reverse complement.
GAGTTGTAGTGTTCTCGCGGGTCATGTTTGGCCCGCAAGATCTTTATAGTAGTGGGGTTGGTGGGAGTGGCGGCCACTACCCAATTCGTGCATTTTTTCCTTCAGGTTTGCCTCATTGTCGAGGTTTTATGGTGACCTCCTAATTTTTTTAAACATGTGAGCATTTTTTTCCCGAAAAATGTTAATTTCTAGAAAAGGAAAATAAAACTTGAAATAGGAAGATTTTCTTAAATTTACAAACACTTTTTGAAAACAGGACCATTTTTATGGCGGAGAAATGAACATTTTTTGAATTTGTGAACAATTTTTTAAAATGAAAACTTGTTTTGAACATTAAAATCAATTTTCAAAAATGTCTTTTTAATCACGAATATTTTTTTGAATTTGTGAACATTTCAATAAAATGAATTTTTTAACAAATTTCTTTTATTTTTTAAATGAAATTTATTTTAGATATCTAGAAAAATTTTCATTTTTTTTTCAAAAATGCGAATATTTTTTCAAATTTGAAACAAATTTTGAACAAAAATAAAATTTTAAATTTCCAATTCTTTTTTAGTTGGGAAGAAATTTTGAAATTCCAAGATTTAACAAAAATTAGTACAAAAAACTAAATTTTGGAAAATTTATAAAATTAATGTATGGGAAAAGTAAAAAATAAATTGGAAGGGAAAAAAACCAAAATAGAAAAAGAACACAGAAAAATAAGAAATGGGCCGGCCCAACATTGGGCGACCGATGGGAAGCTCCAATTATATGCCGCGTTGTGCGACAAATAAGGTTCCCCAGCTGTGTGCACTGGATATAAATGGGTGGCTTTTCTGGGCCTTAGAGCGTGCTCCCCATGTATGAAATTCTGGACAAAACTTTCTACTTTTTAACAAATGGACCATGAAAATTTAGTACCACCTCGGATATAAGAAAAATATTTTCGGTGGTGAACGGATGAAAAAATTAGAGAAACACACCTTGCTTTATTAGTAGGTATAGATCTTTTATGGTCATGCACCCTTGATGAGTGGTCTATTTTTGTTGAATATCGATTGTAGTGATACATATATTCATAATATTGAAGCCAAAAGATGCAAAGTTAATAATGATAGTGCAACTTATTTGTGGCACTGTCGTTTAGGTCATATTGGTGTAAAGCGCATGAAGAAACTCCATGCTGATGGGCTTTTGTAATCACTTGATGCTTGCAAACCATGCCTCATGGGTAAGATGACTAAGACTCCGTTCTACGGAACGATGGAGCAAGCCACTGACTTGAAATAATACATACTGATGTATGCGGTCTGACAAGTATTGAGGCTCGCGGTGGGTATCGTTGTTTTCTGACCTTCATAGATGATTTGAGAAGATATGGGTATATCTACTTAATCAAACATAAATCTGAAACATTTGAAAAGTTCAATGAAGGTGAATATTTGATCGTGGAGGTGAATAAGAAAATAAAGTTTCTACGATCTGATCGTGGAGGTGAATATTTGAGTTTTGAGTTTGGTCTTCATTTGAAACAATGTGGAATAGTTTCGCAACTCACGCTACCTGGAACACCATAGCATAATGGTGTGTCCGAACGTCATAACTGTACTTTATTGGATATGGTGCGATCTATGATGTCTCTTACCGATTTACCGCTATCATTTTGGGGTTATGCTTTAGAGACGGCTGCATTCACGTTAAAATAGGGCACCATCTAAATCCGTTGAGACGACACCATATGAACTGTGGTTTAGCAAGAATCCTAAGTTGTTGTTTTTTAAAGTTTGGGGCTGCGCTGCTTATGTGAAAAAGCTTCAACCTGATAAGCTCGAACCCAAATCAGAAAAATGTGTCTTCATAGGATACCCAAAGGAGACTGTTGGGTACACCTTCTATCATAGATCCGAAGGCAAGATATTTGTTGTTAAGAATGGATCCTTTCTAGAGGAGTTTCTCTCGAAAGAAGTGAGTGGGAGGAAAGTAGAACTTGATGAGGTAATTCTACCTTCTGCCGAATTGGAAAGTAGTTCATCACATAAATCAGTAGCAGTGATTCCTACACCAATTAGTGAGGAAGCTAATGATGATGATCATGAAACTTCAGATCAAGTTACTACCGAACCTCGTAGGTCAACCAGAGTACGATCTGCACCAGAGTGGTACGGTAATGATGTTCTGGAGGTCATGTTACTTGACCATGATGAACCTACGAACTATGAGGAAGCGATGATGAGCCCAGATTCTGCGAAATGTCTTGAGCGCAAACAGAGTGTCCCTAGTATGCCTCCACTTGACTAGCTCGTTAATCAAAGATGGTTAAGTTTCCTGACCAAAGACATGTGTTGTCATTTGATGAACGGGATCACATCATTAGAGAATGATGTGATGGACAAGACCCATCCATTAGCTTAGCATTATGATTGTTTAGTTTTATTGCTATTGCTTTCTTCATGACTTGTACATATTCCTCTAACTATGAGATTATGCAACTCCCGAATACCGAAGGATCACCTTGTGTGCTATCAAACATCACAACGTAATTGGGCGATTATAAAGATGCTCTACAGGTGTCTCCGATGGTGTTTGTTGGGTTGACATAGATCAAGATTAGGATTTGTCACTCCGAGTATCGGAGAGGTATCTCTGGGCCTCGATAATGCACATCACTATAAGCCTTGCAAGCAATGTGACTAGTGAGTTAGTTGCGGGATGATGCATTACGGAACAAGTAAAGAGACTTGCCGGTAACAATATTGAACTAGGTATGACGATACCGACGATCGAATCTCGGGCAAGTAACATACCGATGACAAAGTGAATGACGTATGTTGTTATGAAGTTTGACCGATAAAGATCTTCGTAGAATATGTAGGAGCCAATATGAGCATCTAGGTTCCTCTATTGGTTATTGACCGGAGATGTGTCTCGGTCATGTCTACATAGTTCTCGAACCCATAGGGTCCGCACGCTTAACGTTCGATGAGGATTTGTATTATGAGTTATGTGTTTTTCATGACTGAAGTTTGTTCAGAGTCTCGAATGAGATCACGAACAGTACGAGGAGTATAAAAATGGTCAAGAGGTAAGGGTCGATATATTGGAAGGTTACATACGGACACCAGAATGGTTCTGAAGAAGATCGGGGATTTTTCGGAGTACCGGGAGGTTACCGGAACCCCCCGGGAAAGTTATTGGGCCTAATGGGCCATAGTGGACGAGAGGAGGCATGCCACAGGAGGTGGGGCACCCCCTTGCCCCAATCCGAACTGCACAAGGGGAGGGGGCGCAACCTCCTTCTTTCCTTCTTCCTCTCCCTCCTTTCCCCTTTCCCCCTCTCCGTTGGAAGGAAAGGGGGGGATCCTACTAGGTTTGGAGTCCTAGTAGGACTCCCCCCTTGGCGCCCCCGTTGGCCGGACTCCTCGTCCCCCATCCTTTATATACGTGGGCAGATGGCACCCCAAAGGCACATCAATTGTTCTCTTAGCCGTGTGCGGTGCCCCCTCCACAGTTTACCACCTCGGTCATATTGTCGTAGTGCTTAGGCGAAGCCCTGCGCGGATCACATCATCAACACCATCACCACACAGTCGTGCTGACGAAACTATCCCTTGACCCTCTACTAGATCAAGAGCTCTAGGGACGTCATCATGCTGAATGTGTGCTGAACATGAAGGTGCCGTACGTTCGGTACTTGGATCGGTTGGATTGTGAACACGTTCAACTACATCAACGCGTTACTAAACGCTTCTGCTTTCGGTCAACGAGGGTACGCGGACACACTCTCCCCTCTCGTTGCTATGCATCTCCTAGTTAGATATTGCGTAATCATAGGATTTTTTTTGAATTACTATGTTTCCTAACAGTACACTCGTCACCGAGTTCCACTTCCAAAAATCTTAGACTACCCAGTGGTTGACCACACAGATGATCTACGTGAGTTCAAATACGATTATGGTGACTGTCGTCTACGGAAATAGCAATTTGTCAAGTTCCCAACCGCTCTTGGGCTTACACGAACTATGAATTTGTTGCTATCTTTGACAAGCTTGTTGCCGTCCTTACTTCCACGCCTCGATGGATATTGCTAAAAATCAATTTCAGTACACGGATGAGTACTGTGATTGTCATGGAATTGTCACGGCAGATGTCCTGGTGTGAGGACTTAGTCGTGGAGCCATTGCGTTGAGGTTAGCTTAAAGGGGTTAATCAAGACAAAGGACACGAGGAGTTTATACTGGTTCAGCCCCTTACGATGAAGGTAAAAGCCTAGTCCAGTTTGTAGTTGGTATTGCTAGGGTTTCGAAGAGCAGGGAGCGAATACGCTTGACCCGTCTCTCGATCTGTTGTTTTCTTGCCCTAAGCCGCCGCTAGGTCATCCCCTTAAATACACGGGGTTGATGCCCTGCGAACCTCAGATTCCCGGCTGGTTCATATAACATATCCGGCTCGATGACCTTTCTTACATACCTTACAATACAAGCTTTACATACATGGCGGTTTATATCTATGTGCCTTAAGCCGCCATCGGGCCTGGGCCCTCTGCTAAGCTTACCTATGAACCGCCATATGATCTTGGGCTTCATTGTGATGAATCATCATAGGGATGACCCGGCCCCTCCTGGGCGGGTCATACCTAATAGTTATATCCCCAACATCAGGCCCCAGGTTGATTTGAACTTATTCATGTCAACCTTCAAGACTCAGAAAAATCCTTCCATATCCGTTACAAAAAAACTTTGTAACCCACCATGACGTTATCTCCAAGAATTTAGGAAACCCGCCACGGCGTCATCTTTAACGGATCTTTATCTTAATGTCTTCCCGAAAATCGAGGCGTCCAATTAGCTGGATAACCATCATTCGTCCTCCTCATCTTTTGTGCCTGCCTGCTTTCTGGTCTCCTTACAAATAGGACCATAGGGTCATCTCTCATTCTTCTTATTCTACTTCCTTCCTCTTCACAACACATCTTCCTGCATGAACCTTGCCACCGTCGACCTCCGTCCTCATCCTCGACTCCGGCCGCTGCATCGCCCTGAGTGGACCAGAGAACCGTGACGCTACTCTGCTATTCTAACAGCCCCAGTAAGCCTTCCTTTGTTCGCACAAATCTGCCATTAGGGTTTGTCGGTGTTCTTCGGTGTTCATCCGCGTTCGTCATCGTCCTTTCTTTTCCTTTGCTTAGATCCATGTATTGGATCCAAAACCATGGGAATCTTGCGCGGTAGTAGTTTTAGCAATTGTTTTAATACTAGATCATATCCCCACCGTGATAGATCTCCTCTAGGGCTCCTCTATTTTTCCACACTCACCTTTTGTAGATGAATTTATTCCCTTTTTTCTAAACAGTGGTAGATCCAAATTTGTAACCTCCATCTATGAAACTTTTTTGTCCCAGTACTTAGCCAATATTGCTTTCGGTAACTTTTTTGAATATCTTAGTCATGGCGGCTTACCCTGCCGGCTTATCTTTTCTTCATATATCATTAGCCCTTGCTTAAGCCGCCATCATAATCATGCATTGTAATTGTTAATTTGTAATCCCACCAATTAACTTGAGTCGACAAACTATTTCCTTTTAGATTGTCCTTTCACCATGCCACCGAAGACGATGGAAACTTACAACTTGGTCCCTTCCACATTCACCGAGAGCACCTTGAAAGATTTCGTCAATGTTGGATAGTTACCAGAGAAGAATGTCATGTCTTATCGTGCTCCTGATCCAACTGAAGAAAAACCTCAGCCAAAGGATGGCGAAATTATTGTATTCACTGATCATATGACCCAGGGCTTCTCGCAGCCCGGCTCAAAATTCTTTAGAGATGTGCTACACCTTTTCAAACTCCATCCGCAAGATATCGGACCCAATTCCGTATCAAACATCTGTAACTTCCAAGTTTTCTGTGAAGTTTACCTTCAAGAAGAACCTACTGTTGAACTCTTCAGGGAATACTTCAACCTGAACCGCCAGAACGAGTACACCAATGGTCCCAGCTTGGAACTTGGTGGGATTTCAATTCAACACAGACAAGATGCCATCTTTCCTCTAGTAGTCCCGCCAAGCCATCCCAAGGACTGGAATCAAACATGGTTCTACTGCAAAGATACCTCGCCACCTGATGAAAATCCGATGCCGGGTTATCACGCAGATTGTCTTGACGCAAAGCACCCACTTCCTGATAAACTCACCCCTGCCGAACGCAAGAAACTTGTCCCCAAAATCAGAAAAGTCCAAGCCTTGTTAGGAAATTGCTTGACCGGAGTTGACTTGATCTGCTACTGGGTCGCATGGCAGATCATACTTTTAAGACGCTGATCCGACTTGATGTGTTCATACACTGCAGGAACCGATGATCCTTTACGTCATAGCTCTATGCGTTTGACTGAAGAGACCATCGTTGAGATGGCAACCACACGTGTCAATAGCAAATATGAAGACTGCAGCATAGTGGGTTTGAACCCTTTGATGTAGGGTGGAACCCAATACGGCCGATCTTTCACGAAAGGAGTGGGATCCGTCGAAGAACACAAAGAACACGGGGAAGAACGGAGAGAAAACACACAGGGAAACACTCAAGAACAAGTCCAATCACACATCCACTAGATAATCAAACACACAAGATCCACACGGTACATGAACAACAAAGGGAAAGATACAAGGTAAAGTTCATCTCCGTGAGGAGGTCTTGAATCCACGAGGGGATCTTCCCATGAAGGGGTCTTGAATCCAAGGTGGATCTTCTCCATAGAGGCCGCGGTCTCTCTCGTGGAGTAGATCCGTATGGATGAGCAAAGCTCTATCTCTAAATGAGCTATCACATTTGCTAACCCTAGAAAGGAGGTGGAGGTGGTCTATTTATTGTCTAAGCCACAAAGGGGTAAGTGGGGGAGGGATACAAGGCCAAAGGCCTGGCTGCACACAGGCAGTGTCGGACGTCCGGTCAGGGTCGGACGTCCGGTCGCTCGCGAGGGTCCGGTCGTCCGGAGGGCGTCGGACTTCCAACATTTCTTCTCTGGACTGGTGGCATCGGACGTCCGGTCGGCATTGGTCATCCGGGCGCTGGGACTTGTCGGACGTCTGGTGTTCTTCGGTCATCTGGCTGATTTGGCTCGGGTGTAGATGTGCGATCGTCCGGTGGGGGCCGGACATCTGCTCGCTAGGAGGGGCCGGTCGTCCGGTGTTGTCCGGACGTCCTCTCGCTGGAGCTTCTTCGGCAACTCTTCTTCTTGCAACTTCGCTTCCACGCTTCTCTCGCAGATGGTGTAGGTGTTCCTTGGCACTTGCACTCCTCCACGTCGTCCGTAGCATTCTGACGATACCTATGCATGCACACGGGAGAAGTGTCAAGTAGTATGCCATCCTCGAAGGGGTCAAATGAGCACGTGTAAAGGAGATGATTCACCTTTGTGTATGTGAAGTAGATGTCACACGTGTCACTCGCTGAACGGACTCTTGATATGGTGATGTCCATAGGATGCTCTGCATCATCTCCCCTCCCTTGGGAAAGATCTGACATCGGATCGAAAACCAAATCACCATGGGAAAGAGATGGCTTTGCCGTGTAGAAGTGGACGTTCACCAAGTAGTCATCATCTTCAAGCTTGAAGTGGGCACTCTCCAATGTCGAATCTTCTAGTGATTCCTTCAAAATAAGCAAGGACAACAAACACTTGGAAAAATAAATGTGGTTAGTGTTAGTGCAAAACCAAGCATTCAAGAGGTGATTCACCAAACAAGTATCGTCATCATGCAAAGCATATGGTTTGACAAGGGATAGTGACATGGCATGTAAGCACATAAATTGAGCACAAGCAAAGATATCATGGGTACAAGCATCTGAATGTGAGGTGGTGATGCAAATATGTGTGACAAGAGAAGAAGCATCTACCTCAAGTTCATAGCAAACATGGGCAAAGCGCTCAATGAAAGGTCTATGGTAGGCATAGGAATCATTCACAACACCAAAAGAAATGAAATGTCTAAACACATGGGTGAAGTGCAAGACAATCCAAGCATAACATGCATAGGGTGTAGTGAAGATAGTGTGGCACTCAACACAATAGAAAGAGCAATTTTTCATCATGTGTGAGGCAATCAAAGCAAGCATGTAGAAATCAATGGGACATGGCATATGTGAAGAAACGACATTGTTGCAACCAAACATATGAGAGGAGCAAGTAATCCAAGAATTGGATGCAACACACAAGGCATATATATCATGATGCATGTAATGGTGAAAATGACAAGTCGAAGCAAGATCTCTAACAAGTGTGCAATCAAGTGGTCCAAGTCTCATGGTGCAAGCAACACAAGTAGTATGATCCACAATATTCATGCTCATGGTTTTGGGATTCTCAAAAGAGAATGATATCACCTTGAAAGCATGTCCTTGTGCATCCTTCGCAATGCCGAAGCACAAGCAAGTATGATGTAGAAGCGTCGTGGTAGAAGGTGGCTCGCTCTCAAGAGCTCGGATTGTCAACTCACGTGACATGGAAGTTGACACAAAGTCTAAGTATCCTACACATGCACAAAACAAAGCAAAGAACGTATGTGCATGGTAGATAAACACATCATCCATCATGATGGTTCTCTTCTCTTGCACATAACCATTAGAAGCACAAGTGCAGGAATAATATGATGCAACAATGGCTATATTCATGGCACTAGGTATATGGTGCAAAGAGGCAAGACAAGCATTCTTCACAAGAAAAATGTCAAAATCTCCAATGATATGTGAGAATGCTATGGGGGCAAACTCATTATCAAGACTAGGGGCATAGTTGCACTCAATACATGTCAAATCATCTAGCATGAGAGAGGGAACATATGGAGATATATGACAAGAAGCTACAACAATCATATGCAAAGCATGTAGATGGTTGTCATCAACCGCATGAAATGAGCAAGTATGAATCATTGGTGATGCAACATAAGCAAGCATAGTAATCAAGTCATGCAAGCTAGTAGTGCAAAGATGCAACATACTAGAGGAAATCATGGCAATCATGTCATGTGAGCAAATAATAGACATAGACAATGCACATGACATATCGCAAGCACGAACACAAAGCAAGATGAAAGTATCATCATAGGCATGGGCACAAAGCAAACATGGCAATAACAAGCAATATCTCCACCAAGGTTGCAAATACACATACAAGTATGAGAATCAATCATCATGTGTAATGCAAAGCATGGGTCACAAATGCATGGCAAAAGCATAGGAATGAGCATATCATGCAAAGTGAACATGGCAATATGGGTAAAGAATATATAATGGACAACAACCCATAGCCAAGTGAGGGCCATGTAGAAGAAATGCGCGAAGTCTTTGCGCAAAGAGAGTGGTGGGAAAGACACTCCATGGGATCCCAAGTCATCATTGCTCTCTAGAGCTCGTTTTGTCAACTCGTGGGATTGCGAGGTTGACAAGAATTCATGGGTACCTACACAAAAGGGACACAAATGAAAGAGATTGTGTGTGTGGTACATGTACACATCATCCATCATGATGTGCATGTGCACGTGAGAGTTAGCACTAGATAAGCATCGCTCAAAGAAATTTGATGCATGGTATAAGAACATGTCATCCATCATGAAAGAATAGTTATTGTGTATAACACAATGGGGATGCAAATTGAGCATACAAGTATAAGGCACAACAATAGCATTTTTATTCATGGGGAGCATATTGTGCACATAAGTATGAGGATCATGCAATGGATGGGATGAATCAAAATCTCCTAAAATGTATGATGAAGCTATGGGGGTCTCCTCATGAGCAATATCGGAAACATCATATGGAGAAAATGGACAACATCCAAAACAATGCATACCCGAAGTTAGGTGGTTATGGCATGGCATATGAGATAAATGATGCAAGGGTAGCATGTCAATATCATCATAAGAGAAACAAATGCCTATAACCATGGGCTTGTCATCTATGCCATATGTGCAAATTGGGTTTATTTTAATGATATATGCATAGTCACTATGAATAGATTGCAAATATGACATATAGTTGATCGCATGCATAACATATGACAAGTCAAGCGGATTGGCAAACATGATGTGACCTAAGGAATTGTCACAAGAAATCCTATGCAACATGGCATCACAACTAATAGACTCCAAATGGCTATCATCAAACTCATCATAAATGGGTAAATCATCGCATGGGGAAGTCACACTAGCATGAATCATGGTAATAGGTTGATCAACATCATGCAAGCAATCAATGTCATGAATGTCCACTTGTGGGATTAGAGCATCACCATCACCTATGTTACCTTTGCCATTCCACTCATGTGGTGTAGGTGAGGTGGGAAAGACCAAATGGTGGTCATCTTCATCTTGATGGAACCATGTGGGGGGTGCATCATATTCCACCATGGCAATCGTCTTGTCCAAAGGGAGGACGAAGTCATCGCGAATCGGCGCGTCATCATAGATGGGACCTAGCACCAAATGAGAAGACACAATAGAGGTAGAGGTCAAGTTGTTAGAAATGCAAACGGCCTCACATGCCCTATCAACTATCACACTCTCTCTATGTGGTGGTTCACTCACTCCCTCAAGGTAGGTGCACTCAATCTCCCGTATGGTGGAGTCACTCATCTCACTCAAGTGATGGGGGTTGTGGCTCTCCTCACATGGGAATTGTGGCAATACATCATATATGGGGCTAGTGGTGAAGTCACTCTCACTCTCAATATGGTGGCAAAATTCATGCAAGTCATCATACGTTGGCGTGGTCGAAGGGGAAATCACATGCTCAACCATCTCATTATTGTCGTCATGGATGAAGGCCGAAGATGGCACATCATCAATCTCGCCTCCTAAGATGGAAGCATCATCTTTTCTCGTCACCATGTCGCTCGCCTCTAAAGCTTGGTCCTTGATGGTCTACGTAGTCGTAGTCGTCGCCGCACCATCTTGAAAAAGAGTTGAAGTAGAACTTGGGAGCATCATCTTGGAGTTCGTCGGGCTTGGACATCATGGTGGTACTAGCCTCATGCTCGTTCTCATGGAGCTTGGTCATCGCGAAGTGAGCTTGGGGTGGAGAAGCTTTGGCCTTCTTGAGTTCTTGTTCCGCCTTGAGAGCACCAATGTAGTTTTCATCGAGGGACTTGTAGTTCTCGAGGAAGATCGTTTGGAGATGTCGTTGTGCAATCCCATCATGAAGTGGAACTTCATCGAAATGGGGTCGTCCACGCCGGCTCGTCGCAAGGCTTTCTTCATCTGCTTGAACTACTCGTTGATGGACTTGGATCCTTGGGTGGTGTTCTCCAATTTGCGTATAAGTTGTTCCATGTAGGTTGGAGGCACGAACTCTCGCCGCAAAGCTCTCTTTGTCTTGGGCCAACTCATGTCGTAGGTCTCCGAAGGTGTGTGAAGCCACCATGTGGACGCGTAGTCGTGGAAGTTCCTTGTGTCACACTTCACTTGATCTTCGGGAGGAACTTGATGTAGCTTGAGGTAGTCGTCCATCAAACGCTCCCACTCGAGATACTCATCGGGTTCTTGAGTCCCATAGAAAGGAATCGCGTGGTCGATGTCAAGGTCGTAGTAGCTCGTGGAAGTCGCGGACTTGAGATTGGGGAGCTTTTCTTGAGGTGCTTGTGGGCGAAGATGCTGTATTTCCGTAGGCGAAGATGCCTTGAAGTCGCTTGGCGAAGATGCCAAGGGAGATGGTGAAGTCGTTGAGCGGTTGTTGGTGTTGAGCTCTTGACCTTCATGTCCTTGTTGGTGATGTTGTCGATGCCGATGTGATTTTGCCAGAGGTGGTAGCTCGGAGACATGTGCTCTTGAGGGTCTTCTCGAAGATGTGGAAGATCGCTTGTAGGACTTGATGATGGCTTTGATCTCCTCCATTTGAGCTTGCATCTTGGCATCGTTGGAGTTGTTTGTGGCATCGAACTCGTTGTTGTTGTTGTAGACCGAAGATGAAATACCTAGCCTATCCATCACAAGACTCGAGTAGAGCTGAGTAGGAAATGAGATAAACAATACCAAGCTACCTTTTCCCAAAGTTGAGGATGTATCCTGTTTCACTCAATGTGAGATGAAATAATAGTGGAATTGGTATCAGACTTGTTCACTCACACCTACAAACTAAAGCTTATGGAGTAGCTCGGTGAAGATAGTGGCACACAAATTTAATGTAAAATGTTAGCAAGAGTCAATAAAGTTGAAAGAGATTCAGAAATTCACAAGTGAAACAAGTAGACCAATAGCAATATGTGGTACATGGAAACACACACACGGATAGATAAATGGGGTTGTCCAACCAAGGAATGAGCACAAAATGTGGAATCGACGGAAAATGCTCGTGTTGCACAACTCAAGAGAGACGCAAGCATGATTGCTCTATAGGCGGATATGACACTTGTGCACAACCTATGATATGCAAAATGTATGACCTTTCTATCCCAAGTATGCTATGTATGTATGGTTCCGGTGGTATGATCCAAGATGATCAGATATGACAATCTTATATGCAATGTGGTATGATGCTATGGCACTTTCTTACAAGCTTCTTTGCTCTTTTCTCTTTTTCTTTGCTTAAAAGCTTATCCTTTTTTTTATATGGCCACAATGCGAAATGCACAAACCAAGATAGCAATTGGGTATATACGGGAACAAACTTGTGGCACAAGGGATGATATGATACCAATATGATATGATATGGTATGTATGCAATGGAAGGTGTAGACCTCTAATGTGCACAAGTAACGTTGCTGGCAATACTCAAAGGCTAGTCTCGATAGGCAAGTGACGCAAAATGGGCTAAGGGTTATCAATGCAATGGCAAGGGAATATACAATGGAGGTTACCGTCCGTGTCGATGATGAGTGGCGGTGATCTTGATGGAGATACCAAGATGATGGAGACTCGTCCCTAAGTAGCCGAAACACCTTAGGAAACGGAAAAACCGCGAACTCAAAATCTCGAATGTCAAATGGTGGTAGCGGGAATGCGGTGGTGGATGCGGAAGCTCAAAGGGATTGCGGAAATGCAATGATGGGTTTTGAGACGCAATGCGGGAATGGAGTGTAAGGTGGTGGACTATATACGGTGTCGGAGTTGGAAGCATGGTCCCTAAATAGCCAAAACACCTTAGGAGACACAACTCACAACACAAACAAAATTGGGTTAAGTCGGGGTGGCGGAAGTGTATGGTGGGTAAGCCTATGCGGTAGTGGTGGTGGTGGTTGATGAACAAGCAACCGTCCCTAAGTAGCCTAAACACCTTAGGAGACTCGAATCACTACTCAAGCAACCACATATGCGAAGGGGAACAAAATTGGTTAGGTTGCAGAAGTCGGTGGTGGTGTAGCAGATGATGTGGTGGAAGCTCTAGGAAAAGATGCCAAAGTTCCAAAAAATTTATGGAGTCAAATGATTATGGTAGTATTTTTGTGGAAAGGGGGATGTCAAGAGTTTCAAAACAAGCTAAAGAACATCCAAATCGGAGTTTGGATGAATTAGTTACGGCCGAAACAAGAATAAGCCGAAATCTGAAACTACAGGTTACAGACGTCCATAAAAGGACGGATGTCCAGGGGTCAGACGTTCGGGCGGGCTCGGAAATCCGTAAATTTGGCTCGGGTTAGGGGTTACGGATGTCAGGAAAAGGTCGGACGTCCGGTGTTTCCTTGGGCTCCGGACGTCCGTAAAAGGTCGGTCGTCCGGTGGGTCGGGGTAAACGCGGGATTTGAGATCGGGGACGCGATTTTAGGTGGAAAATGGAGATTTTGGGGTCAAAATTGATGAGATTTCGTGGATGAAAGATGGGGAAACTTGGGGAACTGCTAGATCCACTCGAAACCAAGCAAATCCATGTATCAAATTCAACAAAACTTCTTCAAACCAACAAATCACAAAAAAAATTGGGCTATTTTTGGTGTGGATTTTCGAAATTGGGGAAGAACACAACAAAATTAGGCTAGAAAACAACGAGGGGAGGCTCCAAAATCAGGAACAATGTAGCTCATGATACCAAGATGATGTAGGGTGGAACCCTATATGGCCAATCTTTCATGAAAGGAGCGGGATCCCTTGAAGAACACAAAGAACACGCTGAAGAACGGAGAGAAAACACACAGGGAAACACTCAAGAACAAGTCCAATCACACATCCACTAGACAATCAAACACACAAGATCCACAAGGTACATGAACAACAAAGGGAAAGATACAAGGTAAAGTTCATCTCCGTCAGGAGGTCTTGAATCCACGAGGGGATCTTCCCATGAAGGGGTCTTGAATCCAAGGTGGATCTTCTCTGTAGAGGTCGCGGTCTCTATCGTGGAGTAGATCCGTACGGATGAGCAAAGCTCTATCTCTAAATGAGCTATCACATTTGCTAACCCTAGAAAGGATGTGGAGGTGGTCTATTTATAGTCTAAGCCATGAAGGGGTAAATGGGGGAGGGATACAAGGCCAAAGGCCTGGCTGCACACAGGCAGTGTCGGACGTCCGGTCGCTCGCGGGTCTGGTCGTCCGGAGGGCGTCGGACTTCCAACATTTCTTCTCTGGACTGGTGGCGTCGGACGTCCGGTCGGCATTGGTCATCCGGGCGCTGGGACTTGTCGGACGTCCGGTGTTCTTCGGTCATCTGGCTGATTTGGCTCGGGTGTAGATGTGTCGGTCATCCGGTGGGGGCCGGACGTCCGCTCGCTGGGAGGGGCCGGTCATCCGGTGTTGTCCGGACGTCCTCTCGCTGGAGCTTCTTCGTCAACTCTTCTTCTTGCAACTTTGCTTCCACGCTTCTCTCGCAGATGGTGTAGGTGTTCCTTGGCACTTGCACTCCTCCACGTCGTCCGTAGCATTCTGACGATACCTATGCATGCACACGGGAGAAGTGTCAAGTAGTATGCCATCCTCGAAGGGGTCAAATGAGCACGTGTAAAGGAGATGATTCACCTTTGTGTATGTGAAGTAGATGTCGCACGTGTCACTCGCCGAATGGACTCTTGATATGGTGATTTCCATAGGATGCTCCGCATCACCCTTCCTGCAAGCTTAACCCGGCGCCAGAGGTAAATCTTTTGACTTCTCTTTTTTTTCTTCAGCAGTTTAAATATTGCTTGAACTTCAATATATTATCCTTCCACAGGCCAAATCTGACTTTTGGAAAGCCAAATATGACCATGAGACAGCTAAAAAAGCTAGAGCTGCGGCGAGAGCCGCCAAGAAAACCGTCAGAAAATCTAAGAAGAAGCCAACTGCCTCTGATTTACTCAAGCTGGATGACACCTCTGAGTCAGAGGTAGCCCTTGACTCTCTTGGCATGTTTTTTAACAACCTTACTGACACTGACTATTGCCAGGATGACACGGGGGCAGCCAGGCAGTTGAAGAAGAGGTAAATATTATTTCCTCTGACTCGGAACCTTTACCAAGGCAGAAACCTCGTCGGGTAACCCGAAAAGTAAGGTTTTCGCACCCCTTGGCTTATTTAGATCCTCATTTTCTTTTGAAACGACAGCAACATGAGAGCCGTGATGACCCACAAGTATAGGGGATCTATCGTAGTCCTTTCGATAAGTAAGAGTGTCGAACCCAACGAGGAGCAGAAGGAAATGATAAGCGGTTTTCAGCAAGGTATTCGCTGCAAGCACTGAAATTATAGGTAACAGATAGTTTTGTGATAAGATAATTTGTAACGAGCAACAAGTAACAAAAGTAAATAAAGTGCAGCAAGGTGGCCCAATCCTTTTTGTAGCAAAGGACAAGCCTGCACAAACTGTTACATAGAGAAAAGCGCTCCCGAGGACACATGGGAATATCGTCAAGCTAGTTTTCATCACGTTCATATGATTCACGTTCGGTACTTTGATAATTTGATATGTGGGTGGACCGGTGCTTGGGTGCTGTCCTTACTTGGACAAGCATCCCACTTATGATTAACCTCTATTGCAAGCATCTGCAACTACAACAGAAGTATTAAGTAAACCTAACCATAGCATGAAACATGTGGATCCAAATCAGCCCCTTACGAAGCAACACATAAATTAGGGTTTAAGCTTCTGTCACTCTAGCAACCCATCATCTACTTATTACTTCCCAATGCATTCCTCTAGGCCCAAATAATGGTGAAGTGTCATGTAGTCGACGTTCACATAACACCACTAGATGAGAGACAACATACATCTCATCAAAATATCGAACGAATACCAAATTCACATGACTACTAATAGCAAGACTTCTCCCATGTCCTCAGGAACAAATGTAACTACTCACAAAGCATATTCATGTTCATAATCAAAGGGGTATTAATATGCATAAAGGATCTGAACATATGATCTTCCACCAAATAAACCAACTAGCATCAACTACAAGGAGTAATTAACACTACTAGCAACCCACAGGTACCAATCCCGAACTTGGAGACAAGAATTGGATACAAGGGATGAACTAGGGTTTTGAGAGGAGATGGTGCTGGTGAAGATGTTGATGGATATTGCCCTCTCCCGATGGGAGGAGTGTTGGTGATGACGATGGCGATGATTTCCCCCTCCCGGAGGGAAGTTTCCCCGGTAGAACAGCTCCGCCAGAGCCCTAGATTGGTTCCGCCAAGGTTCCGCCTCGTGGCGGTGGAGTCTCGTCCGGGAAGATGGCTTATGATTTTTTCCCTCATCAAGAGACTCCATATAGCAGAAGATGGCCACCGGAGTGCCACCAGGGGGCCCACGAGGCAGGGGGCGCGCCCAAGGGGGTAGGGCGCCCCCCACCCTCGTGGGTAGGGTGTGGCCCCCTGGTGAACTTCTTGCACTCGGTATTTTTTATATATTTTGAAAACGACTTCCGTGAAGTTTCAGGATTTTTGGAGCTGTGCAGAATAGGTCTCTAATATTTGCTCCTTTTCCAGCCCAGAATCGCAGCTGCCGGCATTCTCTCTCTTTATGTAAACCTTGTAAAATAAGAGAGAATAGGCATAAATATTGTGACATAATGTGTAATAACAACCCATAAAGCAATAAATATCGATATAAAAGCATGATGCAAAATGGACGTATCAAGCCGCCGCCAGATCTGAACCGGTGGAGATGACGACTTACCCTCCGGCTTACAGAACACTCCTCGGAAACGCTAGAATGAGGTTCTTTTTAACCTTTAACCCTTGTATTTGTTCAGCAAATTACTTTCATCACTCAATTTTGATTCCATCTTTGCAGGAGATTTCCCATTCCTCCTTTGGCGATTCATCACAAACTCAATTGCCGGCCTTGAAGACCGCCCCCGGGTAAAGATAACTACCCTTCTTATGTACCTTTATATACGCATCATTATACTGACTTGTCTAAATCCTTCTTTAGCGGCCAAGCAAAGCCCAAGAAAGCAAAGGTGAAAAAGCCGGAGGAGGATCCAAAAACCACTGAACCGGAGCAGCCAACCCTTGCACCGGAACATCCTGAAGAACCAAAGCAGTCAACCTTTGTGCCAGAACACGCTGAACAGTCAGAGAACCCTGCTTTCAATGTTCAACCGGATTTACATGAGCCATCTACGGATGAAACTGCTATTGAGCCATCAAGTATTGAGCTGTCAAGCTCAACTAACCCACCGGAGAAGCACGGTGATGACGTTTTAATCACTGGTGCCAGATTCGTTGAACCAGGGAACCCAACTATTCTGGCAAGACACTCTGCCAAACAAGAAGTTATGGAAAGGCAGAAAGTGAGGTTTGACGTCTCCCACTATGATCACCTAAGTATTAGCAAAGTGATATCTGGTTATCTCAATCAAGTGCACTCTAGCCGTGATTCAAAAATTGAGATGGTCAAACAGATGCACCAAAATATGAGGTACGTTCTCCGGCTTATATAAGTTATATACCCTGCCAGCCTCCAAGTGTTATGATTATGATAAGATTGAATGATCTGTAGACTTAGAATACTTAGAAACCTCTGTCTTAGACTCCCTCTAAACCGGATGCTTATAGTATTTCAGTTTGCATGTGTAGTCCCCAAGGGCCGGTTTAATCAGTAAGAATGAGCCGGTCCTACTAGTAATTATGTAGAAGACCAACATTTAACTGCATATCCTTCATGAGTCAGACAGAACCATCACACTCGGCTCATCTTTAATAAGAAAACAAGAAATATGCATTAGCCCCCAAGTGCCAAGTGTTATTGCGTGCAAAGCACTTGGGACTTTTTGGAAAGAACGGATTCATTTGAAAAATTCCACTGATAGACATTAGCCCCCAAGTGCCAAGTGTGTTGCTTGCAAAGCACTTGGGACATGTAGTTTGTAATATGCTATGAGATTGAACAAACTCATGCTGTATGCAGGCTGCAACCACAGAACTGGTCTGAGGCCAAGATCCGGCTGGCGGTTCAGGAGATTGAGGCAAAAAAGGCTGAATCTAAATTCCAGTTGAGTGTGTCTGAGGCAGAGAAACTAAAAACTGGTTTCACTGCGGAGAAAGATGCGTGGGCCAATGAGAAGACTGCCTTGACGCAGCGTGCGAAGAAGGCTGAAGCGGCTCTGGAAGATGTCACCACTGAACTCACCAGTTTAAAGAACCGTGTGTCTCAGATGGTTTCCGCAATCTTCGGTAAGTCATCTTGTTACTTACTCAAAGTAACTATTTGTTATCAGAATATGATCTGCCACTTAACCAATTGTGGAAAAATTATAGGTCCCAGGAGTAGCAACCTGAGCCGAGATACCGTGGTAAAGCTCAAGGTGGTTTACACGCTGCTTGAACAATTGTACACCAGAGCTCAGTGAACTCTTGCCACTATCTCACCCGCGAATCAAGGGCCGACTCTATTAAGTGACGTCTTGAAGAAGCTGTCCATCTTGCCCACTCGGTTGCAAGAAATCAAGCAATCTTGCGCTAGAGCCAGGGCTGTAACAGCGTTAAGCCGTGCCAAAGCCTGGGTACCAGAATTAGACCTGGCGGACGTAGCCAGTGGATATCACAGCCTCAAAGAAGATGGAACTCCTTTCGACCAAGAAGACTTTGCTGCTTGTGTCAAGGAAATTCGCCCTCATGCTACAATCGTTGCCAAAGAGACCAACCTTACCAAGTGTCAGCCAGGTTAAGACACAGATAATCAGAAGATGGCGACTCCGTCATATAAAGTGAAGGACTTAATCCCGCCGATCCGTAAGCACACTTTCGCCCCCTGATATCAATTCGTCTGGTCTGATTGATGACGAGGCTGAATTTGTTGCCCTTCATGGCTTTGACTGGTCCAATCCCAACTTCCAGACGACAGAGGAGGAGGACGAACCGGCAAGGGATGAGCCGCAATCTTCAACTCAGCTGGGTCAAGATTCATGAACCGGGGCCGGTTTATCATCTGCTGTATGTGAAACCGAAAAAGAAAACAATTATCCTTTTGGGCTCCAAATGCCTTGTAATAGGCTAGCTTCAAACTTCATGTTCTGCTATGCCACCGTGCATATTGTGCCGTTTATAATGCTTCTTCATCCGTCGTGCGAAGTTATGCTATATATGCCTGATGACATTATCAATCTTGAATCTTTTCCTGCATACAATGGATGAAAAAGTACCCTGGCGGTTTACCACTGGACGAGTTATAATGCCCTATCCGGAACTTTATCATGATTTATAACCAATGTTGTATAAAATAATAATCATATATGATTAAAAATATATCATACCTGTGATATTTGATCACACTTGTTGGTTTGTAGAGCAGTAATGGTGACAACCCAAAACTTCGAACATTGATAATTATCAGAGATTGCCGGCTTGTGAACAAAGCCGGACCGGGCCAATAAACACCAGATATTATCTTTATTTCATACTAGCGACTTATAGTCAAAACCAGGTCGGGTGAATAAACACCGGTTAAAGTCATATATGACTCAGAAGACATTATAAGCCTTATTGGTTTTCAACCACATATTATTATGTCACAAAAGAAAAAATCTCAAAAAGACGTGCAAAGCAACAAACAATAGAAAATCCAAGGCTTTCATAGGCTGCCAAGCCAAAATATCTACTTCAATGAAACTAGCATTAGCCACTGGAAGGTACGCGCTTTCCGTGAGCCGGCTCTCACATTACCCAATCGACATTTTAACCCTAGATAAGTTCAGTTCTTATTTGAAGATAGACTTATCAGGCGTACACGGGGTCAGAGCAGCATCGTGCATCACAGGCCGATTTATCCAAGTTTCAAGGAAGGTGGCTGTATCAGCCTGAGCTTCTCCTTGCTTTTCGTAAATCGTTCCCTCTCATGACAAACCAGCGTTTTAACCTTAACAAGTTCAGGGTCTTGTTTAAAAGATTGACTGTGAAGAGTTTTGCGGGTCAATCAGGATTACGTGATGGAGAAGCATCTGGAATACATGCAGGATAACCCGGGGTTTTAGGTGAATACACCTGGCTTCCAAGCCGGGCTTTTATAGCCTATTACAAGGTTATGAACTCTTTGTTCTTTATAACAAAAGAGCCCCCAAGCAATATTTTGAGCTGTGCTCAATGGGTACCTATGTTTGAGTTGTGCTTTTGCAACAGACTCTCTTTGGTCCCTTTAACCTGGGTAGTAATGCTATGTTCTCTATGGTGAATACACCTATGTTTGAACAGGAAGCTCCCAAGTTTTTTTATGTGTGGCCTATAAGCCGGATCAAAGGGTAATAACAACTTTGTTGTATAAAGCAGAAGCCCCCATATGACCAAAGAACTCATTATTTAAAGAGAAACAACGACAAAGGCCCTGCTTTAACATGGATGCCGGCTTTATTATATTGATCATAATATATACATTGTCAAAATATGTACATTGGAAGAGCCAGTGGCATAAGTGTAACACCCCGGATGTAACTTACCATATTTGTAACTCCGACTCTTGCCATTTCCGGCGTTAAGTTATGAGATTCCCTTCGTGGTTGGGTTTTTGTCTTCGTTTTGCTTTTTGTTCATGTCTTGCATTTCATATCATGTCATCATGTGCGTCGCATTTGCATACGTGTTCGTCTCATGCATCTGAGCATTTTCCCCGTTGTCCATTTCGCAATCCGACACCCCCACGTGCACCAGCGTCCCCCTTTTGTCTCTTTTTGTGAGCGGGTGTTAAACGTTCTCGAAATGGACCGAGATTTGCCAAGTGGCCTTGGTACACCACCGGTAGACCGCCTGTCAAATTTCATGCCACTTGGAGTTCGTTTGATACTCCAACGGTTAACTGGGGAACCACAAAGGCCTCGTGTGTGTTGCAGCCCAACACCCCTACAAAACGGCCCAATAACCCATCCAAACCACTCCCATATCCTCCATCGTGGATCACGATCGTGTGGGAGAAAACTACACTCCATTTGGTCACCCCTACCTCCTCCTACCTATAAATATGTGCACCCCGTCCAATTTCCGGGTCCTGAAACCCTAATTTTCGTCCTCTCCGCCGCCGGACACGGCAGCGCTGCCGCCCACAGCCAGTCAAGTGACGCCATGTGGTACCACGCCGCCCACCTTCGCCGCCGGCCCGCAGGCCCATCGCCGGCCCCCACGGGCCCGTACGTCCCCGTGCGCGCCCGCGCCTCCCGCCGCCGTGCGCCACCGTCCACCGCCGCCCTCGCCGGTCGCCGCCTCAACCGCGACCGCGCCGCCGCAGCTCGCCGGCCGCCGCCTCCCTTACCGGTCGCCACCGCGCCGGAGCCGCGCCGCCCGAGCTCCTTCACCGCCTGGATCCGGCCTCCCCGACCCCCGATCCGCCGTCCTCTTCTCTGGCCACTACAGCATGCTACTCCGGCGAGTACTCCGGCCCAACCTCAACTTCCGTGCCACGACGAACCCTAGATCCGTTTTTCACGCGAGGTCATTTTTCCTCCATGTCCTTTTCCCCTTATATTTTTAGGCTCTGTTCATTGCATCGTAACTCCATGATCATATATCCGTTTCATGCGTATGATATATCGAAATGTTCATTGTGAGATGCTCTTCATTTTATTACACTGTGGCATGCTTGTTTGGGTCCATCTTGATGCCCAAATCATTGATGCAACAGTGCTATAAATTGTTAGGTGCTATTACTTATCAGAGTATGAGGATTTGTCATTTTGTCACATTTTTGTGTGCTTCATATGGGCATGAGCTCTACATGTGTTTTGAACTATGCCATGCCATATTTACAAGGGTGCTTGCCATGTATTTTTATAATCAATGTGGTGACTAGCACAAGCATGCAAACTAGCCTTCGTGATATTGCTGATTTCAGGGACATAGGGTTTTGCTAAGTCCTTGTTTTGCTGTTATTTTGATGCCTTGTAAACCTGATACTACAGTGAGATCCATGCTTGTTTTGAGTATCTTCAGAAAGGGTGTTTTGGACATATGGTTATTCTCTCTCCATCCATGCCCATGTTGGCAATTATGGAGTGCCCTAGCATGTCTTAATCTTGCTCTACTTTTGCTATAAAATGTTCCTGGCAGATTGCTTACACGTTAATCAATTTTGCCATGGTTGCTGTTGTTGATCCATGCATGCTATGAACTTGATCTTGCCATGGTTAGCTTCATAAACATGTCTTCTTGCTGTTAGTATGCTTATCTTGTCTGGCAAGGCTTTGTGATGAGTGATTTCAGCTTGCAAAGAAGCCTTCATAATTCTGTTTATGCCATGCTCAGTTTTCTGCTATGTCTGAAACTGTTAATAAAACCTGCTATGTTTACATGGGTGCCATCATATCTTGTGTGCCTTTTTGGCTCATGATCAGTAAGGGACTTTTATTCTATGCTTCTAGTAGATTCATGCCATGCCTTGTTTTTCTATGATATGTTCCTGTAGCATGTTGTTTGCTTGCTCTAAACATGGCTTCCTGATGTTATTTTCTGGCATGTTAGTATTTTCACCAGGTCTGCGAAGCTGATATCTTTTGCACTTTTGCCATGCTTGTTTGAACCTGATCTTGTGTGATTTAGCCGTAGCTCGGTGTTCATTTTTTTCAAGCATCTTGAGTATATCACTCACATGTGCTTGGTTGTTATGTTGGAGTGCAGTAGCTTAGTTTCTTGTTGCATTCTAGATGGCATCATGCTGTTAATCCTAGAATTGTGCCATTCTTGTTTTGCTTGCCATTTGCAAACCATGCATCCGATTCCGGTGATCTTTATATCGATTTCAACCGAAATCATCTCATCTTTCCAGCGGCACACTTGGTTTTCCAAGTTGATGAGTTGTTCATCCTTTTCCTTTCGAAGCACGCATATGCATTGCATATCATGCCATGTTTTGCATCATGTTGCTTGTGCATTGCACCGTGATTTATTGTTGGTCCTTTGCTTGTGTTCTTGCTTTGGGTAGAGCCGTGAGACGAGTACGTGAACGAGGAACCTGTTGAGTACGCTAACAAGGATCAAGCTTTCGACAACTCTGAGAACTTTGCAGGCAAGATGACCATACCCTCGAAATCACTTCTATCTTTGCTTGCTAGTTGTTCACTCTATTGCTATGCCATGCTACCTACCACTTGCTATATCATGCCTCCCATATTGCCATGTCAATCCTCTAACCCACCTTTCCTAGCAAACCGTTGTTTGGCTATGTTACCGCTTTGCTCAGCCCCTCTTATAGCGTTGCTAGTTGCAGGTGAGGATGAAGTTTGTTCCATGTTGGAACATGGATATTGTTGGGATATCATTATCTCTTATTTACTTTAATGCATCTATATACTTGGTGAAGGGTGGAAGGCTCAGCCTTATGCCTGGTGTTTTGTTCCACTCTTGCCGCCCTAGTTTCCGTCATACCGGTGTTATGTTCCTTGATTTTGCGTTCCTTACGTGGTTGGATGTTATGGGAACCCCTTGACAGTTCACCTTGAATAAAAATCCTCCAGCAAGGCCCAACCTTGGTTTTACCATTTGCCTACCTACCACCATATGCCTTCCCTTGGGTTCTGTAGACTTAAGGGTCATCTTTATTTTAATCCCCCCGGGCCATTTCTCCCTTGATTGTTGGTCTGAAATGGGCAGCCTACGGGGCCACCTCAAGGCAACTCGAGGGTTGGTTTTACTCGTAGCTTGACCTATCTGGTGTGCCCTGAGAACGAGATACGTGTGACTCCTATCGGGATTTGTCGGCACATCGGGCGGCTTTGCTGGTCTTGTTTTTACCATTGTCGAAATGTCTTGTAACCGGGATTCCGAGACTGATCGGGTCTTCCCAGGAGAAGGAATATCCTTCGTTGACCGTGAGAGCTTGTGATGGGCTAAGTTGGGACACCCCTGCAGGGTTTGAACTTTCGAAAGCCATGCCCGTGGTTATGGTCAGATGAGAAGGTTGTAGAGAACTTGAAACTTAACATTTTTTAAAAATGAATCAACCGCGTGTGTAGCCGTGATGGTCTGTTTTCGGCGGAGTCCGGGAAGAGAACACGGTCTCGTGTTATGCTTGAACGTAAGTAGCTTCAGGATCACTTCTTGATCACTATTAGCTTCTCGACCGTGCGTTGCTTCTCTTCTCGCTCTCTTTTGCGTAAGTTAGCCACCATATATGCTAGTGCTTGCTGCAGCTCCACCTCACTACCTTTTTCATACCCTTTAAGCTTAAATAGTCTTGATCGTGAGGGTCTGAGATTGCTGAGTCCCCGTGACTCACAGATACTTCCAAATAGATGCAGGTGCCGATGATGCCAGTGCAGGGGACGCTACCGAACTCAAGTGGGTGTTCGACGAGTATTCAGGCCGTTACTATGTTTATTTTCCGGATGATCAGTAGAGGAGCCTAGTTGGGACGATCGGGGATCTAGCATTTGGGGTTATCTTTCTTTATTTTGGTTCCATAGTCGGACCATGATTGTATTCTGGATGATGTATGACTATTTATGTATTGTGTGAAGTGGCGATTGTAAGCCGACTCTTTATCCCTTTCTTATTCAGTACATGGATGTGTAAAGATTAACCCTCTTGTGACATGCCTACCATGCGGCTATGCCTCTAAGTCGTGCCCCGACACGTGGGAGATATAGCCGCATTATGGGTGTTACATGTTGGTAATCAGAGCCTTCCCCGACTTAGGAGCACCCTGCTTGATCAAATCGCTGACGTTGTTGAGTCTAGAAGAAAATGTTTTGAGTCTTAGGATTATATATATCATAGAGTAGGATTCTTTTTACTCCCCAGTCCCTTCGTCGCTCTGGTGAGGCCTCCTGACGTAGAGTTTTGACTCTTATCTCCTCAAATTTCATGATTTTTTTTAGGATCAGGCGGGTATCTTGGAATCGTTCTGATGGTTTTGTGACAAGAACATTGTTCTTGGTGCCTCCTGACATTTAGGGGTTGTGGCAGTGTCCCGGGGAGTTGAGCTCTGAGGTGTTGTCGTCACAATTTTATTGTTGCAGTTCTGGAATACCTGAGTTCGCTGATATCGAAAATCTCTTTTATGCAGTTGTTGGTGAGATAACCTTGACGCCACCCAGTACTAGGGCGGGAATTCGGGAGTATTGCCATAACTCATATAACGGATGCTTTTCGAAGGTTGACGTAAATGATTTCCGAAGGTTTGTTGGTTATGTGTTGAAGGATGGATACAGCTGGATGTAGGATTTACTAGTTTTGGGTGAGATATTATGGTTGCCCTGTATCCCCAACACCTGATTGCATAACCAGAAAGTTTCGGGAGTTTTATAGGTGGTAATTCAAGTAGCTCTAGTATTTCTTCCCGCAAATATTTGGTTTGTGATTGGGTAATCCTTACCACTCATTTGTTCATATCCGTACCTTGTTGATTTATTCATCTACCTTTATCTAAGTGGCTTCTCAGTTTATGGAAGTGTGATGATTTACTTTGGAATTCATTTGTTCATTCTTGTTCGGATGTTAAGGCTATATGTTGCAATTTCGATCCATTGATTCAGCTTGAATATATGTCTTTCAAGATGCTAATGGATGTCAACCTCTTCAGGATGGCTCCTCCAACGCGTCAGAATCCGGGCCGCAATGATGTGGATCAGTCGAACCCTCCGCCACACCCTCCACCTCCGGGGGCATGGCAAGCTGTCATGGCAGCCACCAACGCCAACACTCAGATACTTTTGCAACTCTTGCAAGAGCGCAACCAAGGGAACCAAGGGCAAGGCAACCAAGGAAATCAAGGCCAAGGCAAAAATCAGCCTCAGTTTGCTACCCTCAATCAGTTCCTCGCAAACCAGCCAAAGTCCTTCAGCAACTTTGTCGAGGCCACAGACGCCGATGACTGGCTCGTGGATATCTGCAAACATTTTGAGTGTAGCAATGTCAGGCTTGAGGACTTTGTCAAGTTTGCTTCGTTTCAACTCAAAGACCAAGCTGCTGAGTGGTATCAACAATACAAAGATTCCAGAGGAGGTCGTGTAATTACCTGGGATGATTTCCGCCGAGACTTCAAAGCTCATCACATCCCACAAAGTGTTGCTGAGAGTAAGCATGAGGAGTTCCGCAATCTCAAGCAAGGCAGCATGTCTGTGTATCAATACAATATCCAGTTTTAGAAACTCGCTCGCTTCGCTAAACAAGATGTCCCTGATGAAAAGAGCATGATTTATCAATTCAGAGGTGGCCTCAGAGAAGATCTGCAATTAGCTCTCGTGCTTCTTGAGCCGACTAAGTATGATGAATTCTACAACATGGCACTAAAGCAAGAAGCTGCTCAGCTCAAGTGTGAGGCTTCTAAGAAGAGAGTCAGGGATGCAGTTCAATCTTCTTCTTCAACTCAAGTGGCAGCTAAGCAACAGAAGTTCTGGTTGCCTCCTCCTCCTCCTCTGTTTCGTCAGCCTTTTTAGCAGAAGAGTAAAGGTGGCAATGGATCTTCCCACCCACCCAACCCAGGCTATCAGAACAAAGCTCAATCTCATACTCCAAGGTCAAGTGCTCCTTATCACCGTCCGCTCTCAGAGGTTACTTGGAACAAGTGTCAGCAGAAAGGGCACTATGCAAACAAATGCTTCAACCAAAGGCGCCTTCCACCTCCTCCTCCTATGAGATCTGCTAGCAATGCAGTGGTCAAGCATAATCCCAAGCATGCTAAGGTCAACATGATGAACGCAGCTCAGGCAGAGGATCTTCAGAAGTGATCATGGGTAACCTTCCAGTTAACTCTATTCCTGCAAAAGTTCTTTTTGATACTGGTGCATCGCATTGTTTCATGTCAAGACCATTTTTTGCCAAGCATGAATTCACTTCTTCTCATTTGGGAAATCCATGGATATCATTTCTCTGGGTAAACGGTTGAGTGCCAGTTTGGTGGTTCCGGATGTTTCCATCAAGATGGGAGACTATATATTTCTGTCTTCTCCAATGGTCCTTGGTGACTCAGATATTGATCTAATTCTCGGCATGGACTGGCTTTCTAAGCACAAGGCTCTGCTCGATTGTGCTGCGAGAGAAATTCAATTGACACACTCTTCTGAGGAGGTGATCATCTATGCCACTCGTGATGAAACCATTCGGCTATTTTCTCTCAATGAGAAGGGCGAGTTGAATGCCATCTCTCAGATTCCAGTCGTTTGTGAATATCAAGACGTCTTTCCAGAAGAGCTTCCGGGAATGCCTCCTCACTGGCCAGTTGAATTCTTATTGATCTTGAGCCTGGCACGGAACCTGTTTGCAAACGTCCTTACAAGCTTGGACCAGAAGAGTTGAAGGAGTTGAAGAAACAACTCGATGAACAAGAGCGTATGGGTCTGATCAGACCGAGTTCATCCCCATGGGGTTGTGGTGTTCTTTTTGTCAAGAAGGATGGAACGGAATGACTCTGTGTCGACTACCATCCATTGAAGAAGAAGACAATAAAGAATAAGTACCCACTTCCCAACATCAATGAGCTATTCGAGCAACTTAAAGGTGCCCAAGTTTTCTCCAAGCTTGACCTCCGTATGGGCTATCATCAGATTCGCATTCTTGAACAAGATATCCCCAAGACAACATTCAGAACAAGCTATGGTTCTTATGAATATACTGTCATGTCTTTCGGCCTTATCAATTCCCCTCCAACGTTCTCTCGCATGATGAACTTCATCTTCAACCCTTACACAAATGATTTTGTCCTGGTGTATCTCGATGATATTTTGGTCTTTTCCAAGAATAAGGAGGATCATGCCAAGCATTTGAGATTGGTACTCGACAAACTCAAAGAGCATCTGGTAGAGGTTAGGGTCCCGATCTTTCAATGAGATGATAACTATCGATTTGGTGGAGTCAACTTTGACGATCCGACTACAAACGTGCACGCCGGTGCGCCTTAGCAATCGCTAAACCAATCTCCCGAGGTTACTGACGATGCTGGAAGCACAATCAACCTGACCACGAAGGTCTATTCCTGCACGCAATCGAAGAACAAGCAAGAATATGATAATGCAATCTGAATATTGCGAATATAGATGAAGTATTAACAAAGGTGGGGATCCGAAAGCGGTCTTGATCTGGTTGTTGGACACAAACAAAGTACACGAAGTTGAAGTGGCTAACTTTTAACTAAACAAATCCCAAGGAAAAGGCTACTAGATGGATCTACTTATATCAGAGCAAGGGGTGGCGGCCAAGGAGGTGGAAGGGCGTCCCAAGGCAGCCTAAAACTAACCCTATGTCGTACAAGGCTCATGGGTCCAAATGGAGGTGGTGCAACACCTTTGGACTTGTTGTTTGACTCGGATTCTGCTGCAGCGTCAGATTGCTTCATCGATATCTCAATGCTCTGGAAGAATTTGAAGGTTATTCCAATTGGGTTGGAAAGAGCACGAAATCTACTTTCCAACAAAAAAATAATCACCCAATTCAGAGTCCGTATGAAAAAGTTGTTGACGTTTTGAGTCAGGTATGTCTGTGCAGTCCGGATCTGAATCCAGAACGCGAGAGACTTGGACTCTATCTTCTCTTGGCCAAAAGTGACGTGAGAGGACTTTTTGAACATAATCTAAACTTCTCCTTTTCCCTTATCTTCATATGTGGATTGTACAAATGTCCCATACACCTGCAATTAGACAAAACACAAAAGTGTGTGAAGTATTTTTGTTCTGGATAACATAAATAGATTATTGAATAGTTTGCACTAGAAATCACCTGACAAATATGCATGTATGCAATGTTTTTGGTCGTATCCAAGGTAATCATGTCCTCATCAACATCAATTCTATGCGAAGTTTTCCAAGTGTGAGTTCTGGCTTGATGAGGTTCTTTACCCCGGGCATATCATCTCCGCCAAGGGCATCGCTGTTAATCCTGAGAAGGAGTCTGCAATTGTGAATTGGGAACCGCCTCAGAATGTCAAGTAGCTCCGTAGTTTCCTTGGGCTTGCAAGCTATTGTCGAAGATTTGTTGAGAATTTCTCTAAGATTGCAAAGCCTTTTTCCAACCTCCTCCAGAAGCATGTCAAGTATGTCTGGATGCCTGAATGTGACGTTGCTTTCAACACCTTCAAAGAGAAGTTAGTCACAGCTCCTGGCTTGACTCCTCCTGATGAATCCAAACCATTTGAAGTTTTCTGTGATGCCTCCCTACAAGATCTCGGTGTTGTGTTAATCAAGGAGAAGAAACTTGTGGCCTATACCTCTAGTCAGTTGAAGCCCAACAAAAGGAACTACCCCACTCACGACCTTGAGTTGGCGGCAGTTGTCCATGCATTATTAACATGGAGACATCTCCTGTTGGGAAGGAAAGTGGACATCTTCACGGATCATAAGAGCCTCAAGTACATCTTCACTCAACCCAACCTCAACCTCAGGCAGACTCATTGGGTCGAAATGATTCAAGAATACAATCCGAGTATTGAATATACTCCAGGCCAGGCCAA
Source organism: Triticum aestivum (assembly GCF_018294505.1). Taxonomy (NCBI): domain Eukaryota; kingdom Viridiplantae; phylum Streptophyta; class Magnoliopsida; order Poales; family Poaceae; genus Triticum; species Triticum aestivum. Next base: position 173,952,515 of record NC_057794.1, on the reverse strand, counting down.
TGTCATTGCAGATGCTTTGAGCAGGAAGGCTTACTGCAACAGCTTAATTCTCAAGCCCGTCCAACCGAACCTTTGTGAAGATTTCCGCAAACTTAATCTCCAAGTTGTTTCTCAAGGCTTCCTTGCCAACCTACAAGTCTCTCCTACTTTGGAAGATAAAATTCGTGAGGCACAACTTCTTGATTCCATGGTGAAGAAGGTGAAAAATGGGATTGCCAAGAGGCAACCCAAGTACAAGTGATATCGCATTGATGACAAAGACAATCTATTCTTCGAGGATTGAATTGTGGTTCCTAAAGGTGATCTAAGGAAAGTCATTATGAACGAGGTGCAGAATTCCCTTCTATCCATTCATCCTGGAAGTACAAAGATGTACCATGACCTCAAGCAGTCGTATTGGTGGACTCGATGAAGCGAGAAATTGCTCAATTCGTGAATGAAGGTGATGTCTATAGAAGGGTGAAAGCAGAACACCAACGGCCAGCTGGTATCCTCCAACCTCTTGCTATTCCAGAATGGAAGTTTGATCATTTTGAGATGGACTTCGTGACTGGATTTCCCAAGTCCAAACGTGGAAATGATGCTATCTTTGTTGTCATCGACAAGCTTACTAAAGTGGCTCATTTCCTTCCTATCAAAGAATCTATCACAGCAGCTCTGTTGGAAGAGCTATACACCTCCAGGATTGTCTCCTTGCACGGCATTCCACAATTGATATTTTCAGATCGTGGAAGCATCTTCACTTCTAAGTTCTAGTACTCCTTTCAGAAGGCCATGGGCACCAACATTCGCTTCAACACAACCTTCCATCCTCAAACTAGTGGCCAAGTCAAGCGAGTCAATCAAATCCTTGAAGATATGCTCAGGGCTTGTGTCATTTCCTTCGGTATGAAGTGGGAAGATTGTCTTCCATATGCCGAGTTCTCCTACAACAATAGTTTCCAAGCGAGTTCGGGCAAGGCCCCTTTCGAGATTCTCTATGGCAGAAAGTGTCGTACTCCTCTTAGTTGGTCAGAGACTGGTGAACGCCAACTTCTTGGCAACGACTTGATCACAGAGGCTGAAGAAATGTGTAAAGTCAACCATGAAAATCTCAAAGCCGCGCAATCGCTCCAGAAGAGTTACTATGATAGCAAGCATCGTGACTTGGCTTTCGAGATCAGAGATCATGTCTACCTCCGCGTCTCTCCAATGAAAGGTACTCGTCACTTCGGTACCAAAGGGAAGCTTGCCCCTAGATACGTGGGTCCTTTCAAGATCATTGGCAAAAGAGGCAATCTCGCCTATCAACTTGAGCTTCTGTCCAACTTCGCAAACGTGCACGACGTGTTTCACGTGTCACACCTTCGCAAGTGCTTCAAGACTCCTGAGCGCACCATCAACTTCGAAGAGATTGATCTCCAAGAAGACATGTCTTATCATGAGCATCCCGTTTCCATTCTTGAAGAAACCAAGTGCAAGACTCGCAACAAGTCTATCAAATTCCTGAAAGTGAAGTGGTCACACCATTCCGACTGAGAAGCCACCTGGGAGCGCGAGGATTACCTCTGTTCCGAATACCCGGAGTTCTTTCAGTCCTAGATCTCGGGACGAGATCCTTTCGTAGTGGTGGAGTGTTGTAACACCCCAGATGTAACTTACCATATTTGTAACTCCGACTCTTGCCATTTCCGGCGTTAAGTTATGAGATTCCCTTCGTGGTTGGGTTTTTGTCTTCATTTTGCTTTTTGTTCATGTCTTGCATTTCATATCATGTCATCATGTGCATCGCATTTGCATACGTGTTTGTCTCATGCATCCGAGCATTTTCCCCGTTGTCCGTTTCGCAATCCGACACTCCTACGTGCACCGGCATCCCCCTTTTGTCTATTTTCATGAGCGGGTGTTGAACGTTCTCGGAATTGACCGAGATTTGCCAAGTGGCCTTGGTACACCATCGGTAGACCGCTTGTCAAATTTTGCGCCACTTGGAGTCCGTTTGATACTCCAACAGTTAACCGGGGAACCGCAAAGGCCTCGTGTGTGTTGCAGCCCAACATCCTTCCAAAATGGCCCAATAACCCATCCAAACCACTCCCATATCCTCCGTCGTCGGATCACAATCGTGTGGGCGAAAACTACACTTCATTTGGACACTTCTACCTCCTCCTACCTATAAATATGTGCACCCCGTCCAATTTTTGGGTCCCGAAACCAGTCGTGCGACGCCACGTGGCACCGCGCCGCCCACCTCCGCCGCTGGCCCCCGCGGGCCCGTGCGTCCCCGCGCGGACCCACGCCTCCTGTCGCCGTGCGTCATCGTCCACCGCCGCTCTCGCCGGTCGCCGCCTTCGCCACGACTGCGCCGCCGCAGCTCGCCGGCCGCCGCCTCCGCCACCTCCCTCGCCGGTCGCAACCGCGCCGGAGCCACGCCGCCCGAGCTCTTCCACCGCCTGAATCCAGCCTCCCCGGCCCCCGATCCGCCGTCGTCTTCTCCGGCCACTGCAGCGCGCGACTCTGGCGGGTACTCCGGACCGGCCTCGACTTCCATGCGGCGACGAACCCTAGATCCGTTTTTCTCGCGAGGTCGTTTTTCCTCCAAGTACTTTTCCCCATATATTTTCAGGCTCTGTTCATTGCATCGTAACTCCATGACGTTGCTCCATTTCATACGCATGATATATCAAAATGTTCATTGTGAGATGCTCTTCATTTCATTCCATTGTGGCATGCTTGTTTGAGTCCATCTTGATGCCCAAATCATTGATGCAAGAGTGCTATAAATTGTTAGGTGCTGTTACTTATGAGAGTATGATGATTTGTCATTTTTGTCACATTTGTTATGTGCTTCATATGGGCATGAGCTCTACATGTGTTTTGAACTATGCCATGCCATATTTACAGGGGTGCTTGCCATGTATTTTTGTGATCAATGTGGTGACTAGCACAAGCATGCAAAGTAGCCTTCGTGATATTGCTGATTTCAGGGATAGGATTTTGCTAAGTCCTTGTTCTGCTGTTATTTTGATGCCATGTAAACCTGATGCTACAGTAAGATCCATGCTTGTTTTGAGTATCTTTAGTAAGGGTGTTTTGGACATATTGTTATTCTATCTCCATCCATGCGCATGTTTGCAATTATGGAGTGCCCTAGCATGTCTTAATCTTGCTCTACTTTTGCTATAAAATGTTCCTGGCAGATTGTTTACATGTTAATCAATTTTGCCATGGTTGTTGTTGTTGATCCATGCATGATATGAACTTGCTCTTGCAATGGTTAGCTTCATGAACATGTCTTCTTGCTGTCAGTATGCTTATCTTGTCAGGCAAGGCTTTGTGATGAGTGATTTGAGCTCGAAAAAAGCCTTCATAATTCTGTTTATGCCATGCTCAGTTTTTTGCTTAGTCTGAAACTGTTAATAAAACTTGCTATGTTTACATGGGTGCCATCATATCTTCTGTGCCTTTTTGGCTCATGATCAGTAAGGGACTTTTGTTCTATGCTTTTAGTAGATTCATGCCATCCATTGTTTATCTATGATATGTTCCTGTACCATGTTGTTTTCTTGCTCTAAACATGGCTTCCTGATGTTATTTTCTGGCATGTTAGTATTTTCACCAAGTCTGTGAACCTTCTCTTGTGTGATTTGGCCATAGATTAGTGTTCGTGTTTTGTCAAGCATCTTGAGTAGATCACTTCCATGTGCATTTTTTGTTATGTTGGAGTGTAGTAGCTTAGTTTCTTGTTGCATTCTAGATGGCATCATGTTATTAATCGCAGAATTGTGCCATTCTTGTTTTGCTTGCCATTTGCAAATCGTGCATCCGATTCCGGTGATCTTTATATAAATTTCGACTGAAATCATCTCATCTTTCCAGCGGCACACTTGGTTTGCCAAATTGATGCCTTGTTCATCCTTTTCCTTCCGAAGCACGCATATGCATTGCATATCATGTCTTGCATATCATGCCATGTTTTGCATCATGTTGCTTGTGCATTGCACCATGATTGATTGTTGGTCGTTTGCTTGTGTTCTTGATTTGGGTAGAGCTGGGAGACGGATACGTGATCGAGGAACCTGTTGAGTACGCTAACGAGGATCAAGCTTTCGACAACTCTGAGAACTTTGCAGGCAAGATGACCATACCCTCGAAATCACTTATATCTTTGCTTGCTAGTTGTTCGCTCTATTGCTATGCCGCGCTACCTACCACTTGATATATCATGCCTCCCATATTGCCATGTCAAGCCTCTAACCCACCTTTCCTAGCAAACCATTGTTTGGCTATGTTACCGCTTTGCTCAGCCCCTCTTATAGCGTTGCTAGTTGCAGGTGAGGATGAAGTTTGTTCCATGTTGGAACATGGATATTGTTGGGATATCATTATCTCTTATTTACTTTAATGCATCTATATACTTGGTGAAGGGTGGAAGGCTCAGCCTTATGCCTGGTGTATTGTTCCACTCTTGCCGCCCTAGTTTCCATCATACCGGTGTTATGTTCCTTGATTTTGCGTTCCTTACGCGGTTGGGTGTTATGGGAACCCCTTGACAGTTCGCCTTGAATAAAAATCCTCCAGCAAGGCCCAACCTTGGTTTCACCATTTGCCTACCACCATATGCATTCCCTTGGGTTCTGCAGACTTAAGGGTCATCTTTATTC
>NC_057794.1:173904583-173947551 GCF_018294505.1 Triticum aestivum | reverse complement strand
AACCCCCCCCCCCCCGCGGGCCAGTGCTCCTCTGAGTGTTGGTCCGAAATGGTAGCCTGCGGGGCCACCTCGGGCCAACTCGAGGGTTGGTTTTACTCGTAGCTTGACCTATCCAGTGTGTCCTGAGAACGAGATACGTGCGACTCCTATCTGGATTTGTCAGCACATCGGGCGGCTTTGCTGGTCCTGTTTTACCATTGTCGAAATGTCTTGTAACCGGGATTCCGAGACTGATCGGGTCTTCCTGGGAGAAGGAATATCCTTCGTTGACCATGAGTGCTTGTGATGGGCTAAGTTGGGACACCCCTGTAGGGTTTTGAACTTTCTAAAGCCGTGCCCGCGGTTATGGGCAGATGAGAAGGTTGTAGAGAACTTGAAACTTAACTTTTTTAAAAATGAATCAACCGCGTGTGTAACTGTGATGGTCTCTTTTCGGCGGAGTTCATGAAGAGAACACGGTCTCGTGTTATGCTTGAAAGTAAGTAGCTCCAGGATCACTTCTTGACCACTATTAGCTTCTCGACCGTGCGTTGCTTCTCTTCTCACTCTCTTTTGCGTAAGTTAGCCACCATATATGCTAGTGCTTGCTGCAGCTCCACCTCACTACCTTTTTCCTACCCTTTAAGCTTAAATAGTCTTGATCGCGAGGGTGTGAGATTGCTGAGTCCCCGTGACTCACAGATTCTTCCAAATAGATGTAGGTGCCGATGATGCCAGTGCAGGGGACGCTACCGAACTCAAGTGGGAGTTCGACAAGGATTCGGACTGTTACTATGTTTCTTTTTCGGATGATCAGTAGACGAGCCCAGTTGGGAATATCTGGGATCTAGGATTTGGGGTTATCTTTCTTTATTTTGGTTCCATAGTCGGACCTTGATTGTAGTCTGGATGATGTATGACTATTTATGTATTGTGTGAAGTGGCGATTGTAAGCCGACTCTTTATCCCTTTCTTATTCAGTACATGGGATGTGTAAAGATTACCCCTCTTGTGACATGCCTTCCATGCGGCTATGCCTCTAAGTCATGCCCCGACACGTGGGAGATATAGCCGCATTATGGGTGTTACATTAAGTGTAGTAAGGACGAAGATGAGCTATGTTCCACGGCCGACGGGTCTCCTCCTCCGACGTGCGTGAGTCCTTGTGGTCTCGAACATCAATAAGGTAGTATGACCGATTGTTCAGATTCTTGCTGACCACGAAAGGTCTTTCCCAAGGTGGGGATAAGTTGCGCATATCCGTTTGATCCTGGATAAGCCGGAGCACTAGATTGCCTTCTTGATAAGTTCTGGTTTTAACTCAGAGGCTGTGATAACGGCACAGATCTTGCTGGTAAATCACCGAACGAGCCGCTGCGATGTCACGCTCCTCATCCAAACAGGTCAAGTGCTTCTTGACGTACTCTTTCATTGTCAGCTTCAACATAAGCCACTACACGAGGTGAGTCATGACGGGTGTCACTAGGGAGAACTGCCTCTGCTTCGTAAACCATGAAGAAGGGTGTGTATCCCGTATATCTATTTGGGGTGGTATTGATGCTCCATAATACGGAAGGCAGCTCCTCCACCCAACAACCCGACGTCCTCTGCAAAGGAACCATAAGCCAGGGCTTGATGCCTTTCAAGATCTCTTGGTTTGCTCTCTCAGCTTGACCATTGGATTGAGGGTGACCCACCGACGATACATCAAGCCGGATATGCTCTCGTTGACAAAATTCTTCCATAACACCCTTAGAGAGGTTAGTGCCATTATCTGTTATAATGTTGTGTGGAAAGCCAAAACGGAAGATCACTTTCTTCATGAATTGAACCGCCGTTGCTGCATCACACTTACTAACCGGCTCTGCCTCTACCCACTCAGTGAACTTATCAACTGCCACCAAAAGGTGGGTCTTCTTGTCCTTGGATCTTTTGAAAGGTCCAACCATATCAAGCCCCCAAACTGCAAACAGCCAAGTAATTAGAATCATCCTCAATTCTTGAGCCAGCACATGGGCTTGTCGTGCAAATTTCTGACATCCATCACACCTGCTGACGAGGTCCTCTGCATCAGCATGGGCTGTTAACCAATAAAACCTATGACCAAAAGCTTTAGCCACAAGGTATTTCGAGCCAGCATGATGACCACAATCTCCTTCATAAATCTCTCGTAAGATCTTACAACCCTCTTCTGGAGAGACACAACATTGGAACGCCCCTGTGACACTGCGATGATGTAATTCTCCATTAACAATTGTCATTGACTTAGATCGCCGGGCTATCTGCCTGGCTAAGGTTTCATCCTCAGGTAACTCGCCCCGGGTCATATAAGCCAAATAAGGGACTGTCCAATCCGGGATTACATGAAGAGCGGCCACCAACTGAGCTTCCGGGTCAGGAATAGCCAAATCCTCCTCCGTAGGTAACTTGACCAATGAGTTATGCAAAATGTCAAGGAAAACATTAGGCGGCACCGGTTTATGTTCAGAACCCAACCGACTTAAAGCATCTGCCGCTTCATTTTTCCTCCGATCAACGTGCTCAATTTGATAACCCTTGAAGTGACCAGAAATAACATCCACCTCTCACCGATAAGCTGCCATGAGTGGATCCTTAGAATCCCAAGTACCAGAGACTTGCTGAGCTACCAAGTCTGAGTTGCCGAAGCACCTAACCCGGCTTAAGTTCATCTCCTTAGCCATCCGAAGACCAAGGATCAACCTCATACTACGCTGCATTGTTAGTGCAAGGAAACATTAAACAGAGAACATAACAAAATTTATCACCTCGAGGGGAAGCTAGGATAACTCCATCCCCCAAGCCCTCCAATTGCCTGGACCCATCAAAGTGAATAGTTCAATACGTGTTATCTGGCTTTTCCTCAGGCATTTGCAGATCTGTCCAATAATTGATGAAGTCCACCATTGCCTGAGACTTGATGGCCGTGCGAGGCACATATTTTAACCCATGAGGCCCAAGCTCAATAGCCCACTAAGCAACCCGGCCAGTTGCTTCTCTATTTTGGATGATATCTCCCAAAGGAGCAGAGCTAACCACAGTGATGGCATGACCCAGAAAATAATGTTTAAGCTTTCGGCTGGCCAAGAACACCCCATATACAAGCTTTTGCCAGTGCGGATATCTCTGCTTGGACTCAATAAGCACCTCACTGATATAGTAAACCGGCCTTTGAGCCGGATATTCCTTGCCGGCTCCCTTTCTTTCTACCACAATAGCCACACTGACAGCCCGACTATTAGCAGCCACATATAACAACAAAGGATCCTTATCAATAGGGGCTGCAAGAACGGGCGGCTCAGCCAGCTTCTTCAAATCCTCAAACGCTATATTAGCAGCATCACTCCAGACAAAGTTATCTGTATTTTTCATCATCTGATATAGAGGGATAGCCTTCTCTCCCAACCGGCTTATGAACAGGCTCAATGCCGCAATACGACCCGCCAGGCATTGCACATCGTTGATACACGCCGGTTTAGCCAGTGAAGTGATGGCTTTAATCTTCTCCAGGTTAGCTTCAATACCTCTGTTCGACACCAAAAACCCCAAGAGTTTGCCTGCTGGTACATCAAAGACACACTTGGCCGGGTTAAGCATCTTCTTGTAAACCCGGAGATTTTCAAAGGTTTCCTTCAAATCATCTATCAGTGTCTCCTTCTCTCTAGACTTCACCACAATATCATCCACATAAGCATGAGCATTACGCCTGATTTGGTTATGAAGGCAATTTTGCACACATCTCTGGTAAGTCGCTTGGGTACTCTTGAGCCCAAAAGGCATAGACACATAGCATAAGGCTCCAAAGGGGGTTATGAAAGTTGTCTTCTCCTGGTCCTTAACTGCCATCTTGATCTGATGATAACCAGAATAAGCATCCAAAAAACTCAAACGCTCACAACCCGCCGTAGCATCAATGATCTGATCAATACGAGGGAGAGCAAAAGGATCAGCCGGACAAGCCTTGTTTAAATCCATGTAGTCCACACACATACGCCAAGTGCCGTTCTTCTCAAGTACCAGCACCGGGTTAGACAACCACTCAGGATGGAAAACTTCAATGATAAACCCAGCTGCCAAGAACCGGGCTACTTCTTCTCTGATGGCCTTCTGCCTCTCCTCATTAAAATGACGAAGAAACTGCTTGACCGGCTTAAACTTTGGATCAATATTAAGAGTGTGCTCAGCAAATTCTCTCAGTACACCTGGCATGTCTGAAGGCTTCCATGCGAAGATGTCCCGGTTCTCACGGATGAACTCAATGAGCACGCTTTCCTATTTCGGATCCAAATTAGCACTGATGCTGAACTGCTTGGATGAGTCGCCAGGGACAAAATCAACCATCTTGGTATCGTTTGCTGACTTAAACTTGAGAACCGGATCATGTTCTGTGGTTGGCTTTTTCAAAGACGTCATATCTGCCGGGTCAACAATGTCTTTATATAATTTTAACTCCTCTGTTGCACAAACCGACTCAGCGTAAGCCGCATCTCCTTCTTCACATTCCAGGGCTATCCTACAGCTCCCATGCACCATGATGGTTCCCTTATGACTCGGCATCTTGAGCTACAGATATACATAACAAGGTCGTGCCATGAATTTAGCATAAGCCGGCCATCCAAACAGAGCGTGATAGGGGCTGCGGATCTTGATCACTTCAAAGGTCAACGTCTCTGACCTAGAGTCATGATCATCTCCAAAAACAACTTCCAGAGCTATCTTACCAACTGGATACGCCGACTTACTAGGCACCACGCCATGAAAAACAGTGTTTGACGTCTTAAGATTTTTATCAGTTAACCCCATGCGACGGAAATTTTCATAATAAAGGATATTGATGCTACTCCCTCCGTCCATGAGTACTTTAGTAAACTTATATCCTCCGACCTGAGGTGCGGCCACCAAAGCCAAATGACCCGGATTATCATCCCGGGGCGGGTGATCTTCCCAACTCCACATAGTGGGCTACTCAGACCAACACATATAGCAAGGAACCACCGGCTCAACGGCATTGATTGATCTCTTATGAAGCTTCTGGTCACGTTTACACAAGCTAGTGGTGAACACATGGTATTGCCCACTATTCAACTGCTTCGAGTTGCTCTAATAACCAGACTGCTGCTGCTGCTGACCCCCATGATTACTCTGCGGGTTGTAACCACCCTGGTTGTTGTAATTACCTTGGTTTCCTTGGAATCCAGAATTAGAGCCGCCACTGCCATAACCCGGACTGTGAGAGCTAGGCCTAGAGCCACACTTGTCCCATGGCTATCATGAAAAAGATTGGAATTCCTGTATTCCTTCATAATATGACAATCCTTCCATAGATGCCCAGATGGTCTTTCCTTCATACCATGTTTTGGGAAGGGCTGATTTAACATATGTTCAAGATTTATACCGGATCCTCCGGCCCATGGGGGCGGTTTACCCTTGCGACGCTGCCCACTATTCTACGCATTGGTGTTAGCCACAAAATCAAAATTATTTTCAGCCTTGCGCTTACCATTGCCTCCCGGGTTATGCTGCCGCCCCTTGGCGTTGCTGCTCTTCCTTCCCTTCCCCGACTTGTCATCGTCAGACTCGGGGTCCTTGGTGCTATCAGAGTCAGCATACTTAACAAGAGCCACCATGAGCGTCCCCATGTCATTGTAGTGGCGCTTGAGCCGTCCTAACTTCTGCTTCAAAGGCATGAAACGACAGTTGTTCTCTATCATCAACACCGCTGAGTCGGCATTGATGCGATCCGACGAGTGCAAGATTGTTGAGACCCGGCGCACCCATTGGGTTGTTGACTCACCTTCCTCTTGTACACAGGAGGCCAGATCCACAATTGACATGGGGTGTTTACATGTATCCTTGAAGTTCTGAATGAACCGGGCCTTTAACTCAGCCCATGACCCGATGGAATTGCCATGGATCCCTTTCAACCAAGTGCGGGCCGTCCTTCTAACAATAGGGGGAAATATTTAGCACATGTAGCCTCGCTGACATCCAACAACTCCATGGCCATCTCATAACTCTCAATCCATGCCTCCGGACTTAAATGGTTGTATAGTTAGGCACCTTGCGAGGACCCTTAAAATCCTTGGGCAGGTGCTCATTACGCAGATCCGGCACCAAACATGGCACGCCCAGGTTTCTAAAGGTCATAGCTGGCTCCACATAGGTGGTTGGACGAACCGGAGTTGGTTGACGAGCCGCATACTGTGCCGCTAACTCGGCCTCTCAACGGGCTCTTCCTTGATCCACCACACTCTGAGCATCAGTGCCACCACCCGCCGGGTTATGCCCGCACGGCGGGTTATGTTTCCGTCCACTGCTTGACATTGTCGGCTCATCAAGATGTCTGCCGTAACTTCGGCTCGGGCAAGGGGTGGAATGAATCCTATCCCGACTGTAAGAATAGGCCTGCTGCTGAGTTAATGCCATCTAGAGAAGCTCTCTGGCCCTCCATGTCTTAACCGCGGTTGGCGACTCACCCTCAACCGGGATCGCCGCCAATCATGATGCCACAAAAATCATGTTATCCGAGGGGTTAGAATAATGACCCGGTGGTGTCGGCACGTGCTGTGGCGGGTTGGTGTTCTGACGAGGCGGGTCCATTGTGCACGGCTGAACCGGCGTACCAGTCCCAGGTGCTTCGACCCGATTTGCAACTGTCGGGTTACTGGTTCCTACTCCTGGTGTGTTAAAGAGATTCCTCGCCTCATAAACCGAAGGCAGACGAGTCTGATGCCTCCTCCTCATAACTTCATTGGAAGCGTTTTGATCTAACATGAGCCGGAAAGATTGTGACTGAGTCCCCTGAGCCTGAGCATCCAAAGCGGTCCGCTCTTCAGCCATCCTGGCACTTTCTGCGTTTAGCTCCTCCTTGGCCTGTGCTATCTCATCACACAGTTTTGTGATCTCCGCATTGTGCTGATCTTGATCCGCCGGGTTAACCACCGCTGTTAATAGCGCTATCAGTTTGTCCAGTAGATCAGTCAAAGCTTGAGCCGGCGGGCGCTCAGGGCCTCCTGCCTCGGCAGCAGCTACGGTTGCTAAACCAGAAATCAACTCTGCTACGGTAGATGAATGTTGCACGGGATGTGTACCGGCCATGAAGATTGCAACCCGATTTGGTGGCTCACAGGTCCAGAATACTATCGCCATCAGAGCAGCCCCCAAGCCAGCCGTCTGGCAGTTGATACAAAGACAATGTCTCACCGATGGATGACTCCCCATCAGAATAAACGACGGTCTCATCACCAGATGCTGTCCTATCCTCATATTCTAGTCCATGGATAAATCCCATGAAGGCACGATTCATGGCAGGCCAAACCCGGGTGGGTCTCGCACGCTTAGCCGTCTCGACGATGTCGGTGCAGATGTCCAGCTCAGGGCCCGGTTCGCCGATCTTGGCGATGAAGACATGGATTCCACCGAAGGGGACCCAGTACCCTTACTCAATTGAGCCGGCCTCGGGGCCCCAGCCTGCGTCATCGATGTAGAGCTTGCCGCGGAGACTCTTGGTCATCTGGTCCATATCATATCCCTTGATCCCTTAGAAGCTGCCCTTTAAGAACTTGAAACCATCGTGCGATAGCCCCATGGTGGGTGCCAACTGTCATGGAATTGTCACGACAGATGTCCTAGTGTGAGGACTTAGTCGTGGAGCCATCGCGTTAAGGTTAGCTTAAAGGGGTTAATCAGGACAAAGCACATGAGGAGTTTATACTGGTTCGACCCCTTACGATGAAGGTAAAAGCCCAGTCCAGTTTGTAGTTGGTATTGCTAGGGTTTCGATGAGCAGGGAGCGAATACGCTTGACCCGTCTCTCGATCTGTTGTTTTCTTGCCCTAAGCCGCCGCTAGGTCGTCCCCTTAAATACACGGGTTGATGCCCTGCAACCCTCAGAGTCCCGACCGGTTCATATAACGTATCCGGCTCGGTGACCTTTCTTACATATATTAAAATACAAGCTTTACATACATGGCGGTTTATATCTATGGGCCTTAAGCCGCCATCGGGCCCGGGCCCTCTGCTAAGCTTACCTATGAACCGCCACATGATCTTGGGCTTCATTGTGATGAATCGTCATAGGGATGACCCGACCCCTCCTGGGCGGGTCATACCTAATAGTTATATCCCCAACAGTGATGCAATTCAATATGAGGGTCTTGTGTTTGCTGCCACCACTCGTGGCACTGTTTTTGCATGGAATCATCATGCTTTCAGTACGTTTGTCTTCCACCGTAATTATAATTGTTTCATCCACATGCATGCGGGTTAGCTAGTTTCCCTTTACTAATTAACCTTCTTGTGTTTCCAAGGTCTTGTGAACATTCCACCACCTATACTTGAAAATATTTATAACCAAGGGGGAGATGACGATGCTGATGATCACGAGTATGAGGACGAGCAGGACCCATATACTTAGTGGCACCTGGCAACTTATTTTGATGGATCACCTATTCTTGTCTATATACAGGGCACTGCTGATGTTACTAAAGGAAGCAGGTGTTGTCTCGCATGGTCACACTCTCTGGACCTATTCTAACATTCGTGGCAGGGTATTCGGGATGGATACTAGTGTACTAGTGCCAACACCTTCTCCCTGGTTCAGTATTGAAAGTCTTGGAGGAAACTCGCTCTTCCTTGGACAAAACTATCCAATGATGGTAAAAGGTGATCCAGCCGCTGTTGACACAATGTTACTACCATTTATGAGAAGCAACTGTATCTATACCTCGGTCATTGCTATGCTTCCCTACCATCACAATATGGGTCCTGATATAGCCCGCTTCAGCCTGGATGATCGATCATGTGTTGGTCTCGAGATTGACAGTAGCTGGCCCTTCCCAGAGAATCACTTCTGGTTCAAAGCAAGCGTTTCCAACGCCGGTGAGTGGTTGAGCTGAAGTTCATTTCATCAGTTTGTTATTTGTTGTGTGAGAAAAACTTTGCTTTACTAGAATGTTTTGTTGGAAATGATCTATAATCCAACGTGTATCCTCGTTGTCGTTGTGGGTTAATGACTTGTTGTATGTAATCAATGGTACATTTGCATATGTGTCCATCAACTCACGCCTGCTAGTGGTGTCCATATGAATAGTGCTAGTGATTTTAGTTGCAAAAATTAGATAGTGCTAGTGATTTTTAGCTACATATTTTGACAAATCACAGTGCTACAAGGTTGATAAATGGCAATGTTACTAGATAAATGAATGTCAATCTTTCCAGTTTGACAAATGGCAACATACCCAAAATGACAGATGCAAATCTTACCCAATTGTTTCTACATGGTTGCACACGGGTCATGCAAAACAACCATTTGCGTTGAAGGGATGCACAAATCCTGCACTGTGAGGGAAGACCATAGCTCTCACTTTGCATACGGGTGTTCTATCTAAAACTTTTGCGATCAACAGCTGCAGAAATCCTGCTCGGCACATTTTCCCTTGGCTTCCCGGAGAAGCTATTGGTCTGCATACGGTTGTTCTAACTAAAATGTTTGCGATGAGTGTTTTATATTTAAATACCATTGACGTTTTTTTTCAAAAGAAAATCGTTTGATAAGTCTGTACATTAAGAGAGAAAAATGCAAGTTCATTCAAACCATATCTTTCATTCAGTCACACTGCGAATTTATATTCATAAGACTGTGAATTCGAGATACAGTACTAAACCCCGAGAAAACTATTTCCGATAGCGGCGGAGACGGCGTGCCACGCCGTTGTTGTTGTTGTCGTCCTCCGGGACGCCGTTGTTGAAGTCTTCAAGGCAGCACAAAATGTTCTTCACTTGTAAATCAAACATCATGTCGTCACGCGATCGACAGGCGGGGCGAGGGAGGACGACAACTGGCGCCGCTGAAAGGTAGCGGTCAACAGCAGCATCCCATGCCACTGAGGGGGGCGCGTGCACGGGCACGGGTGTGGTGCGTGCAGCCAAACACATGAGGACCGACGTCGCGGTGGGTGGAGGGGCGCGCACGGGCAGGGGCACGGGCGCGGCGGGTGCAGCCAAACGCACGGGAGTCGGCGCCACGGTGGGTGGAGGGGCGCGCACGGGCACAGGCGCTGGCTTCTACACGAGCTCGCGCGGGTCTGCGAAGACCTCACTGACGCCCGCAGCTTCCATCTCTATGATAGTTCTCGTTGACCAGCCCGCCAATGCTACGGGGATGGTCGCTAGCGTGGGCGCGGGGATGGGAGCTGGGGCGGGAGCGGGGGCAGCAACCGCCGCGGCCAGCTTGTTTTGGGCCATGTCCATGAGGTCCCATTCCTCCTTATTTTATATCTCCTCTGGCTCGGAGTCGACTTCACCAAACTTGAACACTAGTGGCAGATGATCATTCTGTGCCATGGCGTTAGTGGAGGTCTGCGGGAGGAAGGGGAATGGGAGGCGAACAGTAAGGCCGCCCGTATTAAACAACGGCTCGGGCGCCATTAATGGAGAGGAAGGTAGGCGGCCATGGAAGTCAAAGGGCTCGCTTTCTAGTGAGCCAACCCAGCGTACATCTAGCACGCTTCCCGGTGAGCCTGTGCATTGGAGGACAGCTTGCACGCCTCTCGGCCAGCCTGCGTACCGGACTCTGCTCGCACGCCTCCTGTTCAGTCAAGGTCAAGCAGTTGTCCGCAAGACACCTCCTATAGTCATTAAAAACAAAGACATGTGGCGTCACGTGAACGGTTAACAGAACGCACATGATTTGAATTATACAAACGTTTGAGATATTAAAGTGGCAGCTATTTTTCAAAATGCCTCTGTTGGTTGTTATTCGAGTGCGCCTTCTCTCAAAATGGACACGAAGAATACCGCAACATGTCGGGTGCCATTCCATGAAAGCATGCCAAGTTTCATGAATTTCAGACGAGTTCTGGATTTACTAGAATTTAAAAACAAAGTATCTCAACATTTTGTCGGCAATCAACGGTGCCCTGGTGTTTGAAATTCATTCCCATTTCTTGGATGGGACCTAAGCATGCACCCAAGGACACATATTTGATTTTTCAACCAATTTATATGCATTAGAGCATTCGCATGTAGTTCAAATTTGAATTATGCACATAAATGCATTGAAAACTCAATTAATGCATAAAAATGTCCAAACGAACCCCGAAAAATCCCAAAAATTGACACAACACTCCCGTTGTTCTATGTTGACATGAGAAATTTTTTGAAAGCAATAAGAGGCAATGGATATTGTTTCGTCCCCAAAGGTGGGACGTTCCCTACCGAAACGATCAAGCTTGTTGTGAGAAGATCTGGTTTGTCAGAAGCATATCCCCAAACCTGCCCCAAATGGGACAAAAAAATTACCACGACATGTTGATGCCGCTCCATGATAGCTTGCCAAGTTTCATGAATTTCGGACGAGCTTTGGATTAACTAGAATTTAAAAACCAGGTATCTCAATGTTTGCGGCCGAGTGACCGTGGCAGGGTGTTTGAAATTCATTCCCATTTCTTGCATGGGACCTAAGCATGCACCCAAGGAAACAAATTTGATTTATCAACCAATTTATATGCATTAGAACATGTGCATGTAGTTCAAATTTGAATTATGCACATAAATGCATTCAAAACTCGATTAATGCATAAAAATGTCCAAACGAACCCCAAAAAATCCCCAAAATTGACACAACACTCTTGTTGTTCTATGTTGACACGAGAAATGTTTTGAAAGCAATAAGAGGCAATGGATATCGTTTCGTCCCCAAAGGTGGGACGTTCCCTACCGAAACCATCAAGCTTGTTATGAGAAGCTCTAGTTCGTGAGAAGCATATCCCCAAACCTGCCCCAAATGGGAGAAAAATTTACCACGACATGTTGATGCCGCTCCATGATAGCATGCCAAGTTTCATGAATTTCGAAGGAGCTTTGGATTTACTAGAATTTAAAAACAAGGTATCTCAATGTTTGCAGCCGAGTGACCATGGAAGGGTGTTTGACATTCTTTCTTATTTCTTGCATGGGACCTAAGCATGCACCCAAGGACACATATTTGATTTTTCAACCAATTTTTATGCATTAGAGCATGTGCATGTAGTTCATATTTGAATTATGCACATAAATGCATTGAAAACTCAATTAATGCATAAAAATGTCCAAACGAACCCCGAAAAATCCCAAAAATTGACACAACACTCCCGTTGTTCTATGTTGACATGAGAAATTTTTTAAAGCAATAAGAGGCAATGGATATCGTTTCATCCCCAAAGGTGGGACATTCCCTACCGAAACCATCAGGCTTGTTTTGAGAAGCTCTGGTTTGTGAGAAGCATATCCCCAAACCTGCCCCAAATGGGACAAAAATATTACCACGGCATGTTGATGCCGCTCCATGATAGCATGCCAAGTTTCATGAATTTTAGACGAGCTTTGGATTTACTAGAATTTAAAAACCAGGTATCCTAATGTTTGCGGCCGAGTGACCGTGGCAGGGTGTTTGACATTCACTCCCATTTCTTACATGGGACCTAAGCATGCAACCAAGGGCACAAATTTTAATTTTCAACCAATTTATATGCATTAGAGCATGTGCATGTAGTTCAAGTTTGAATTATGCACATAAATGCATTAAAAACTCAATTAATGCATAAAAATGTCCAAATGAACCCCGAAAAATCCCAAAAATTGACACAACACTCCCGTTGTTCTATGTTGACAAGACAAATTTTTTGAAAGCAATAAGAGGCAATGGATATCGTTTCGTCCCCAAAGGTGGGACGTTCCCTACCGAAACCATCAGACTTGTTGTGAGAAGCTCTGGTTTGTGAAAAACATATCCCCAAACCTGCCCCAAATGGGACAAAAAATTTACCACGACATGTTGATGCTGCTCCATGATAGCATGCCAAGTTTCCTCAATTTCAGACGAGCTTTGGATTTACTAGAATTTAAAAACCAAGTATCTCAATGTTTGCGGCCGAGTGATCGTGGCAGGGTGTTTGACATTCATTCCCATTACTTGCATGGGACCTAAGCATGCAACCAAGGGCACACATTTGAATTTTCAACCAATTTATATGCATTAGAGCATGTGCATGTATTTCAAATTTGAATTGTGCACATAAATGCATTGAAAACACAATTAATGCATAAAATGTCCAAAAAAACCCCGAAAAATCCCAAAAATTGACACAACACTCCCGTTGTTCTATGTTGACACGAGAAATTTTTTGAAAGCAATAAGAGGCAATGGATATCGTTTCGTCCCCAAAGGTGGGACGTTCCCTACCGAAACCACCAGGCTTGTTGTGAGAAGCTCTGGTTTGTGAGAAGCATATCCCCAAATCTGCCCCAAATGGGACAAAAAATTTACCACGGCATGTTGATGTCGCTCCATGATAGCATGCCAAGTTTCATGAATTTCAGACGAGTTTTGGATTTACTAGAATTTAAAAACCACGTATCTCAATGTTTGCGGCCGAGTGACGGTGGCAGGTTATTTGAGATTCATTCCCATTTCTCGCATGGGACCTAAGCAGGCAACCAATGACACATATTTGAATTTTCAACTAATTTATATGCATTAGAGCATGTGCCTGTAGTTCAAATTTGATTTATGCACATGAATCATAGAAAACTCAGTTAATGTATAAAATGTCCAAGCGAACCCCGAAAAATCCCAAAAATTGACACAACACTCCTGTTGTTCTATGTTGACACCAGGAAAAAACTGAAATCGAGAAGAGGCAACGGATATTGTTTCGTCCAGAAAGGTGAAACGTTCCCTACCGAAACCATCACACTTGTTGTGAGAAGCTCTGGTTTATGAGAAGCTTATACCAAACCTATCCCAAATGGGACAAATTTTTTACCACGGCATGTTGGTGCCACTCCATGATAGCATGCCAGGTTTCATGAATTTCGAACGAATTTTGGATTTACTAGAATTACAAAAGCAAGTATGTCGATGTTTGCCGGAGAGCCATGTTGCCATGGTGTTTGAATTTCATCCCCATTTCTTGCATGGGACATAAGCATAAACCCATGGACACATATATGATTTTACAACCCCAAGTTGGTGCACCGGAGCATGTGCATGTAGTTTAATTTTG
The DNA here is from genome assembly GCF_018294505.1 of Triticum aestivum. Classification (NCBI taxonomy): domain Eukaryota; kingdom Viridiplantae; phylum Streptophyta; class Magnoliopsida; order Poales; family Poaceae; genus Triticum; species Triticum aestivum. The sequence goes on along the minus strand of NC_057794.1, from coordinate 173,933,509 downwards.
AAATGTGCACCTGAAATGGCTAGAAAATCAATTTAATGTATAAAATGTTTAAATGAACCCTGAATAATTCCAAAACTCTTACGACACACATATAGTTGCATGTTCACTGCAGATAGAAGGTCTAGAAATTGATCCACCGTCCATTGCCCCTGTGACCCCATTATGTAATTCAAAGCAAGATGAAAAATCAAGTAGATCGCACACAGTTTATTATCACCAACTGTGTGAGATGCAACACAAAATATCCTGGAGTACCGTTGGTGTATAGTACGCCTATGGCTTACGCGAGAAGGTGCATGGGCTACAGTCCACAGCCGGCGTCTCAAGCACACTAGCTTGCTCCCCAAATATCATTTCACTGTTCAATCGTCGCCGGTGAAAGATGGGCATGTGGACCCGCGTCGTGAGGGCAACTTTGGTGGCCCCACTCCGGCGAGAGCGCGGCCACAACTGCCATGCGCGTGCTAACAAGGTGCATGAGCGCGGTCGCAATCTGCGACCGGGTGGCCAAGGCAGCCCAAACGACCACTGTTGGTTCTCAGGTGGCGGCAGCAACATCTGCCTCGGGGATAACAACTGGTGAGAGCGGTGCAGCAGCTGTCTGTTCCACAGCGGCGGCCTTAGCCCTGATGGAGGCCGCCCACGACCAGCTCCTGGCAGTCACCGCACAAATCGAACGAAGCTTGTTCGACAACGGTCGGCAACCCACGGCCGAAGAGATGGCAATCACCGAGAGCGTTCGAGCAGCCATTCGTTCCTCCGCCGCATACCTTGCGACGACGGAGCTCGTCCAAGCCCAGATCACGGCCGCCCACGCCCAACTCGTGGCAGCCTTTTCGAAAGAGATGGCGGACGCGGATGGCGAGATGCTTGCCGAGTATGGTACAATGGATGCCATGGAGCTCCTTCCCCAGGAGACCGTCGGGCGCGAGCTGGACATGGAGGCGGCGACGGAGATCGACGAGCACCAGCCGTAGTAGTACTCTTTGTTTTGTTTAATTATAAGAGCGCCGGTCTTCAATTTGTTAGAGTAATTTTTAGGTCAGCTAGCTCTATTTAATTGCTGAACTTGCTTGATTAAGAAGTGTAGGTGTGCTGTAGTCTCCTTTGTGTACCCAAATTATGCAATGATGTGGATGACCACTGTAACTAGGGAAATTCGAACCAAAAATTTTGACGTTCAAACTCATCACACACGGGTTAAGCTATCTGAATTATTTGTGATGTTCACATATCATACACAATTCTAAATAAGGGACCGTATCTGATGACACTTTGCGCGCCAGTTTTTTCGCTGAAGCGATTCCAAATTTTTGGCTTCCGCGGAAATATCTACCTCCCCGCCCCTCCCCCTTACCAAAAGCCACATTTCCCCTATTTACGCCTTCCTTTCCAAGTTGAAACCTTCACTCCTTGCTTGCAGTGCTGCCTCCTCGCCGGCGACCCTCCTTCACGCTGCTCGACCTCGCCTATCCAGGTAGGTAATCCACACCCGACCCCCATCCTGCTCCTCCTTCCACATCCCACATGCCCCGACCACCGGGGCGAGCACAACACCTTCCACCCAAATCACCGACCCCTCCACCAAATAAGTGCTGCCCTAAGCCATGGTGCATGGAGTATAGCCAGGATTTCAAGGAGCATTTGGCAGCGGAGAAGCAAATCGCGGTCGCACGCACGGATGAGGTCGCGATGGCTGCCATTTGTGCCGACCCCCAGATCTTGGAGGAGCACCTCGCCGTCGAGGCCACCGTCGATGCCTCGCGTGCCGACGCCGCGATGCGATTGGCTGCTTTAAACGACAGTTCTTGGCATTTTCTTGAGGCCACCGTTGGTGCCTTCGACGAACACTACAAGGTGTTTTCTCAGCGTGCACGTGCTTACCTCATCTCGAGAGCCAGCAGGTTGGTTCCCAAAGCGGCTCAGGCAACTCACCACTATGACGAGGGCACCCACGAAGCGGAGGCCTTGCCCTCTTCCATGTCCAAGGAGCCAATTGTCATAGATATCTCCGACAATGAGGAGTAGCTTGTCTTATTAGCTCACTATAAGGACCCATGTTTAGTTTGCTAGCTACTGCCTTTCCTTAACAAATTCTAGTGAATTGTGCTATCTACTTTTACCATGCAATCTTCTGCTCTAGAGTATATGTTCTATATGTCGTGCAATGTGGTGTTCAGTTAACTGTTTGGTTCAATTCTGCAAATGTGATGTTCAATTCTTCAGGGTGCAATTTTCCAAGTTGTCTAGTATGCTTGGTTTGGTTAACTGTCCGATCTTCTGTTAGGAGTATGTTATATTGTGCAATGTGGTGCTCAGTTAACGTTTGGTTCATTTTTTGTGGTTTTTAGTTAACTGTTTGGTTCAATTCTGTAATGCGATGTTCAATTGTTGTGGGTGCATTCTGTTATTGTATACCATGTGAGAAATAAATCGAACTTGGCTGTACTAAATACATGAGAAACAAATACAATTGCTATATTTCCAAGTTGTTAAGCATGCTTGGTTTGGTTAACTGTCTGATCTTCTATTAGGAGTATGTTATATTGTGCAATGTGCTGCTCAGTTAATGTTTGGTTCATTTGTTGTGGTGTTTAGTTAACTGTTTGGTTCAATTCTGCAATGCGATGTTCAATTGTTGTCGCTGCATTATGTTATTATATACCATGTGCGAAATAAATTGAATTTGGGTGTACAAAATACATGAGAAACAAATACAATTGCTATATTTCCAAGTTGTTAAGCATGCTTGGTTTGGTTAACTGTCTGATCTTCTATTAGGAGTGTGTTATATTGTGCAATGTGGTGCTCAGTTAACGTTTGGTTCATTTGTTGTGGTGTTTAGTTAACTGGACGTGCATGGTCCGTTGTCTAATAGCACATTACTATGGAATTGCAGGAACCATTCTAATATTTAGGTTTTTAACAATTTGGTCTTGCACATATAGGTCCTGCTGTTAGAGGTTTTGACCCACTGTTCGACCCTTTTTGCATATGGGAAAATGAGTTGTCCATGAATATCAATCAAGTCAAGAAACTTAGAAAGATTGTTAGGATAATGAAATTAGCGACAAAAACCACAAGATCTTTGTCTGCACAATGCAGAAGACATCAGTTCACTACAAGATGGTACTAACTATTATACCTTGCCTTTTTTATTCCTTTGCCCCATTTCCAATATAGAGAAGATATTTATGCACAGACCTTTCCAAAGCAGTTCACTGATGATTACCTCTCAAACCACCTCTATGGTCAGGAGGCAAGGAAGGTTTTCATACAACACCCATGGTTCAATATTGAAGTTTTTCCGAAGAGGACGAAGGATGGATGGTAAATCATCCATAGGCACTGGCCTAAAGTTGCAAAGACCTTCAACATGTATGAAGGATCAATATTTGCCTTCCGCTTCAGCAGTTTTCCAGATGAGATGCATATGTCTATATACTGTCTATGATGCTAAATTCGAAAGGTTTTACATGTTGCATGTGAAACTTGGTGTTGGTGCAGTTGTGTAATGGCGTAGGTAAGTGCTGAAGCTATATCATGTTATACTCTGATGTATTTCAATTATGAAATTATGCTTCCTTAATATGGAAATGAAATATATTATGTCCTTAATATGAATGTCAATTAGATTAATAAATGGATTATTAATAATGGGGCAATTAGCCTGCTAATTGGGTTTTGCTATTGCAAATGGTTATTGAAAAAATACCGTGGGAGATGACCTCAGGAAACGCACATAGTTTCTAGGAATAAACCGTGTTGGATCAATGAATAATCACACACGACTTTCTCTTGAAAACTGTTTTAGTTAGGCCACCTTGTGCAAACGTTTACCACATAAAAACTGTGTGTGATGGACAACCTTTGCCACATAGTTTCTTCTACGGACCATGTGTGATGCATTCAATAACACAAAAAATAGAATTGTTAATAACGTGTGCAATGGCAACACTATCACAAATGATTTAACAGGAAATATTGCGTGTGATGTACCTGTGAATGAAAATGTTTTCCTTGGAGCGACTATGTGGGATGTACATATGAACGAAAACGTTTAGCGGGGACTTACTATGTGGGATGTAAGTGCGACCGTAAACAATTTCGCCTGTATAATTGTATTTTTTTAGCTCTACTATACGTATTTCCGTATTTGAGCGCTCGTCGGTTGCACACGACTTCATTTTGCCGAGCGTGTGTGCCAGGAGGGCATATCCCCAACGGTTTCTGGGTCATGTGGGAAGGACCCCCCTATCGCCGTCATTCATTAGGAAACGGTTCCAAATGTCGTCGCGGAAATGGGTTAAAAACTGTTTGTATAGCACCAACGCGTACTAGTGCAAGGACATGCTTTCAAGGTGATATCCTTCTCTTTTGAGAACCCCCAAACCATGATCTTGGATATTATGGATCATACTACTTGTGTTGCTTGCTCCATTAGACTTCTTGGTCATCTTGGATCACTTCATTGCGCACATGTTAGATATCTTGCTTCGACTTGTCATTTTCAACTTTCCTTGCCTCATGACATATATACGTTGTGTGCTGCACCCAATTCTGGGATTACTTGCTCCTATCACATGTTTGGTTGCCACAATGTCATTTCTTCACATATGTCATGTCCCATTGATCGCTACATGCTTACCTTGATTGCCTCACACATGTTGAACAATTGCTCTTTCTATTGTGTTGAATGCCACACTATTTTCACCACACACTATGCACGTTATGCTTGGATTGTCTTGCACTTGACCTATGTGTTTAGACATTTCAATTTATTTGGTGCTGTGAATGATTCTTATGCCTACCATCGACCATTCATCGAGCGCTTTATGCATGCTTGCTATGACCATGAGGTAGATGCTTATTCTCTTCTCACACATATTTGCATGACTACCTCACATTTACAAGCTTGTTTCCATGATGACCTTGATTGTGCCCAATTCATATGTGAAGGAAATATGCCCTAGAGGCAATAATAATGTTGTTATTTATATTTCCTTATATCATGATACAGGTTTATTATTCATGCTAGAATTGCATTAACCAGAAACTTAGTACATGTGTGAATACATAGACAAACAGAGTGTCACTAGTATGCCTCTACTTGACTAGCTCGTTGAATCAATGATGGTTATGTTCCCTGACCATATACATAGGTTGTCATTTGATTAACGAGCTCACATCATTAGAGAATGATGTGATTGACTTGACCCATCCGTTAGCTTAGCACGATGATCGTTTAGATTGTTGCTATTGCTTTCTCCATAAGTTATACATGTTCCTATGACTATGAGATCATGCAACTCTCGAATACCGGAGGAACACTTAGTGTGCTATCAAACGTCACAACGTAACTGGGTGAATACAAAGATGCTCTACAACTGTCTCTGATGGTGTTTGTTGAGTTGGCATAGATCGAGATTAGGATTTGTCACTCCGAGTATCGGAGAGGTGTCTCTGGGCCGTCTCGGTAACGCACATCACTATAAGCCCTGCAAGAAATGTGACTAATGAGTTAGTTGCGGGATGATGCATTACAGAATGAGTATAGAGACTTGTTGGTAACGATATTGAACTAGGTATTGAGATACCGACGATCGAATCTCGGGCAAGTAACATACCGATGACAAAGGGAACAACGTATGTTGTTGTGTGGTTTGACCGATAAAGATCTTTATAGAATATGTAGGAACGAATATGAGCATCCAGGTTCCAATATTGGTTATTGACCGGAGATGAGTGTTGGTCATGTCTACATAGTTGTCGAACCCGTAGGGTCTGCACGCTTAACGTTCGGTGACGATCGATATTATGAGTTTATGTGTTTTGATGTACCGAAGGTAGTTCGGGGCCCCGGATATGATCACAGACATGACGAGGAGTCTCTAAATGGTCGAGACATAAATATCGATATATTGGAAGCCTATGTTTGGACATCGGAATGGTTCCGGATGAGTTCGCACATTTTCCGGAGTATCAGGAGGTTACCGGAACCCCCCGGGGAGTGTATGGGCCTTATTGGGCCTTAGTGGAATAGAGGAGAGGAAGGGAAAAGTTGGGAGGCGCACCCCCTAGTCCAATCCGAATTGGGTGGGGCTGCCCCCCCCCCCTTTTCCTTCCCTCTCTCCTTCCCTTCCTTCTCTCCTACTCCTACTACTTGGAAGGGGGAATCCTACTCCCGGTGGGAGTAGGACTCCCCTAGGGGGCGCCATAGAGGGCCGACCCTTCCCCCTCCTCCACTTCTTTATATACGGGGGAGGGGGCACCCCATAGACACACAAGTTGATCATTGTCTTAACCGTGTGCGGTGCCCCTCTCCACCACAATCCACCTCAGTCATATCGTAGCGGTGCTTTGGCGAAGCCCTATTCCGGTAGCTTCATCATCACCGTCATCACATCGTCATGCTGACGAAACTCTCCCTCGACACTCAGCTGGATCTAGAGTTCGTGGGACGTCACCGAGCTAAACGTGTGCGTATCACGGAGGTGTCGTACCTTCGGTGCTAGGATCGGTCGGATCGTGAAGATGTTCGACTACATCAACCACATTGTCATAACGCCTCCGCTTACGTTCTACGAGGGTATGTGGAGAACACTCTTCCCCTCTCATTGTTATGCATCAGCTAGATAGATCTTGCGTGTACGTAGGAGTTTTTTTGAAATTACTGTGTTCCCCAACATTGGCATCCGAGCCAGGTCTATGCATAGATGTTATATGGACGAGTAGAACACAAAGGAGTTATGGGCGTGGGAATATACATATTGCTTGCCGTCACTAGTTGATTGTCGGGGGTTGGGTGCGACATATGCCAAAGGATGGCTTATCATGGTGGGGGTGAGTAGAACGTCGCCGGTGCCTGGAAACGGGATAAGGCGAAGACATGCACGCCGGCGAATCTTACCCAGCTTCAGGGCTCTTCGGGGAGATAATACCCCTACTGCTGCTCTACGGGGTCTCCGCATGATCATTATGGCAAAGTGTTTACACGGTTGCTCCTTGAGTTGTTTCCTGGAGGAAGGAGAAGGCAAGGCTAGCTCTCTCCTTCCTATATGATCTGGTCTAGTGCTAATGGACTCCAACCCTTTGCATGGATGCCCTGGGGGGTTTATATAGGCCTACCCCCCAAGGGTACAATGGTAATCCGGCTGGGCGCGGGCCCAGCCGTCAGTCTCTCTGGCCGCCGTCTTATCCGCCGACTCCTGGGGCCCGCTGACTGGTGGGGCCCCGCCGACTGGCTTGGTGTGGAGCCGACAGGCCGTGTCCGCCGCGGGCGGGTCTTTGCCGGCTGCAGATTACTGTAGCCGTGCCTCTAATGACGCAGGCTCGGTCATGTGGTCGTGGCGACAGCCCCGCCGTCTAGCGGGCAATCACTGTGGCCACTACTTGTCGTGTCTGATTAATGGCGCGTGGGGCCCGTGGGAGGGGCCGGCCGACTTCTGGTGGCCGACTCCCATCCGGGCCGACTGGTGGTGCTTTCGCCGTCTTTTGTACGCCCGCCGACTGGTGGGATCCATCATCCCTGGGTCGTACCAGCAGGCCGTCGTGGGCACAAGGCTCCGCCCCCTAGGGCTAATGTCAGGGCCGGCATGGCAACAGTGTCGTGCCGCGCGGAGACCTCCGCGGGTACGGCGTACTGTAGCCACGCCTGTCCTTGGAAAAAGGGGTGGGAGTGGACCTTACTGTGGCCACTCCCCGTCCCGTCCCTCTTTATGGGGGCATGGGGGTTGTTGGTGTCACGGGACGACTCGCCAAGGCCGGCTTCTTTGGAAGTCGCCAGTCAGGAGTCAGCTCATCCTGAAGTCGTTCCTAGGACTCGGCCGCGAGTGGGCGGCCGGCCGCCTTGCCGCCGACTCTCAGAAGGCGGCTCTTCGTCATGGGGTTTTGAGGGGCCCAGTCTGCCTCAATGTCTTGAAAGGTTCTGGACCTGGGTTAGCCTACCCGCGGCCCATTACTCCGACAGTAGTCCCCGAAGCTCGTGAGGCTCCGAGGGCGACATGTCATGGAGCCTCAACAGTTTCTTCTCTCCGGCGGTCGGATCTGGGCTTCGCTAGCCGTCTTCTGTCAAGCCGACTAGTTGGAGTCGGACTTGCTCAAGGCCGACTTGCCCCTAAAAAAGTTTGAACGTTGCGGCGGAGTTCAGGCGGCGTGTTTGATAAGCTTCCGGGTTGCCGCCCGTGGTAGACCCGTCACGAGGCGCCACATGGCGGAGCTAGTCTGATCGCCCACGCGCGCGATAGGACAGGCCTACAGGCGGGGCCCGCCACTACCGCGCCTCGGCATGCGAACGGATCCGTTGCGGCCGCGCGGACGGTTGGTGTTCCCACGCGGTTATTGCGCGTGGTAACTTTGTGTGGTAAATCGTGGGGGCGTGGGGTCCCAGGCGCAGTTAATCCCACGTCCGCCCCCTCGACTTCTCAGCCCACGAGCCTACAAGTAGGCGGGGGGGGAGGGGGGCGGCGAAGCACGCGCGCCCATTATCCCCACTTCCTTTCGCTCCTTCTTGCTTCTTCTTCTTCTTGCCGCTGCTACTCTGAACCACGCCGTGCCCGCAGCGATGAGCTCCTCCTCCGCCGCCGCGCCTCCTGCTGTTCGCTCCGGAGTATGGGATGGCTCCGAGGTTGTCGACAACGACATCGAGATCCTCCGCCAGACACGGCGGCTACCTGGCAGGGACTTAGTGCGGGTCTGCCTCGCGCCGGAGGGAGAGATATCGCTGGCGCCGGAGGAGGGCAAGCGGGTCATATTCCGCTTGCACCTCATGCGCAGCCTGGGACTGCCGGCGAGCGGCTTCTTCCGCTCCTTCTTGGAGTTCCACGGGCTCCAGCCGCACCACCTTACTCCAAACACGGTGGTGCTGCTGGCTGCCTTCGCCACCCTGTGCGAAGGCTTCCTCGGTGTTCTCCCCACCATCGAGCTCTGGGGGGAGTTCTTCCAATCCAAGCTTGGCACCCACGTCGCCGGTGTGCCGGCCCAGTGCGGTGCATTCATCGCGATGCGGAGATTAGTGGCTGACAATCCATTTCCCACCATCGCACTGATTAAGTCGGTGAAGATGTGGCAGCGGTCATATTTTTATGTGAAGAACATCGCCCCAGAAGGCGACTGGGTCAACCTGCCGGCTTACCAAGCCAGCGCGCCGACTGGAAGGCTCCCCAGCTGGTCACACCGAGCCAGGACGCTGTCTCCTACTGGTGCCGCCGCCGTCGCGCGACTCCGACTGCTGACGCAGTCGGAGGGCCTGACCGGGGCCGACTTGCTGGCCGCCTTCGTGGCGCGCCGAGTCCTCCCACTCCAAGGCCGACCTCACCTGATCTGCCAGATGAGCGATCATCGGGACCCGAGTCAGATGTGCTCCAAGGACATGCCTCACACGGAGGTGGCGAACACGGTGAACTATATCGCGAACTGTGGTCTCTCGGTGGACTGGCGGTTCGGCAAGGAGCCGTATTCGCGCAACAACCCCCCGCCTATTGTAAGTCGTCTTCCTTGTTCTTCTGTTTCTTTTGCTGCCGAGTTCGACTTGTCAAGTCTGACCGTTTTTGTTTTGAATCAGAATCCTCTCGTCCCTCCTTTGGCCGGCACCACGGGGCCGACTCGTCAGTTTGTCCCCGATCGGACGGAGAGCGACGTCGACGATCCTGACTTGGGGCGGCAGCCATGGAAGCCGACGCCGAGGGAGGAGGAGGAGAAGCAGGCGGCTCCAGTCCTTCGGCCACTTTCACTGACTGGCTTGACGACGAGGCCGAGGGAGAAGTCGCCCCGCGTCGCCAGCCAAAAGCCGTCCAGCCAAGCGCGAGTTCCTCCGCCGGCCTGGACACTCAAGGCGGTGCGAAGAAGCGCCGAGCCGGGCCGAGTACACTTGGTGGCCGGTCAAAGAAGTTCAAGGGGGTGGCCGCCGCGACCAAGCGGGAAGAGGCGGCCGCGAAAGCCAACCACTTCCGCAAGGAAGTGAAGAAGCCGCCGCTAGTCTCTGCGTAAGCGCCTCCATCCCTTATCTTTATTTTCTCTTTGTTGATTTTGTCTAAGTTTTTCATTTGCTTTTCTCGTCTCAGGGCTCCCCTCACTCTTGAGAGGGTTGCCGCCGCCTCCGTTATGGGGTCGATGGAGACGTCTACCACCACTCGGCGGATTGACCCCGCCGCGACCTTCGGGAGGCGACGGAGCAGAACGCGCGGGAGAAGCGCGAGGAGGACAAGGCCGCCCGCCGGGAGAAAGCGGAGGCCGAGAAGGCGGAGGCCTCCGCCCTGAAGAAGCTGGAGGCGGCCGAGGCCGCCGCTACGGCAAAGCAGCTGGCTAAGGAAGTCGCGCCCCGGCGGTCGGCGGTGTTCGTCACCCCTTTGAACTCCGCGCCGCTGCCCCCGGAGTTCACGGGGCAGTCAGGGGAAGCCGGCGGCGAGTTCCCGATCATGGAGAGAGGCGGCGGTGACGCCCCCATGTCGGACATGGTCGTGCCGCCACAGCCGCCCCCACCGCTGTCTAGAAGCGTGCAAGGCAAATAGCCGGCGGATCCGCCCTTGCCGCCAACTAAAGACGAGGCCGTGGCAAGGCTACTCCTTCAAGTCGGCTCGCCAATGTGCCGCCGTCTTGAGAAGGTGACTTCGGCGCCACGCCCTTTGTAGACCGGCACCGCCAGCTCGATGATTCCAGACGCCGAAGCGACGAGCGCCGCGCCCATTGGGTGGGTACGAGGAGGCGGCACGGGCCCGCTGAACCAGGCGCTTCTGGATGTCCAGACGAAGCTTCGAGCTGAGAGCGACGCCATCCAGAACTGCACCAAGGCGCACCTGGCGTCGTGGGCAGCCATCCGGGTATGCTTTCTCCTTTGTCCCTGTTTTCTTGTTTCTGTCTGTGGGGGCGCGCCAGCGCACCCACTGGGTGTAGTCCCCGAGTTCTGGGCCGGCTGCTGAGCAGGCGGCCCAGAACTCCAATTGGTAAGTTCTGGGTACTAACCTTTGTTCTGAAATACTTGTTGCAGGACTATCACAACCTCCGTGTCACTGCCTTCAACCGCAACGTTGAAGAGCTGAGCAAGCGGACTGCCGACTTGTCGGAGAGCCGGAGTGAGTCCTTTTTCTTCTTTGCGGGGGCATGCTGGCGCACCCGCGGGCTGTAGTCCCCGAGTTCGGGCTGACTGCTGAGCAGTCGGGCCGGATCTCCCCGGCGACCTTCTTCGTTGATGACTTAACACCTTCTTTCTTCTTTCTCTTCAGAGGCCAACGCCGCTCTTCAACAGCAGCTGAGCAAAGCCAACTGCGCGTTGCGCGCCAAGGGGGAGGAGTGCAGCAAGCTCGCCGCAGAGCGCGATCTGCTGGCCGCACAATTGGCAGAGCAGAAGGAGCTGCTTACGAAGACGCAGAAGGAGGCGGAAGAGGTGGAAGCCGCCCTCCTGGCCGAGTTCGCGAGCGAGCGCTCCTCCTAGACCAACAAGGAGGCAATGCTGGTCTCCGGCTTCCACAAGATCGAGGACCTCATCGGCGGTGAGCTTCTTTGCTTTCCTTCTTCGAGCCGCCGACTATATGTCGAGCCGACTCCTGGTTTTTTTGACTTGTTCTTCATTTTTTCCGTCTTGGCAAACTTCTTCCCCGGCCACTCGCAGGCCGCCATTCAAGCTATCGAGGCCAACCGCGAGGAGCAGAGGGCGGGTGGCGCGGAGATCTCCTCTAATGCCCCTCGGACTCTTGACGAGCACATTCTGAGCATTGGGGCTCGCCTGCGGCCGGCCCACCAGATGTTGCGCCAGCTTCAACGTGTCGGCGCCCAAGCGATTGCCGCCCTGTGGCCGGACGTGCAAGCTCCGCGCACCCCCAGTCAGACTGCCGACTGGCTGGAAGTCACGGCTGGTCGTCTTGAGGCCTGGAAGGGTTCCTCGGCCCGGGCCGGAGCGCACCGAGCCTTGGAATTCGTCAAGGCGTGGTATCCGGGGCTGGACCTAGACCGGCTGGCCACACTCCGGTCAGAGGCCCAGCCGAAGCTGGCAGCCACAGAAGATGCCCTTGTCAAGCATGCGGCGGCGATCGCCGAGTACACCGACACCAGCATCTTTGTCCCCAAGCAGGCTGAAGACGGCGAGGAGGTGCCGCCGGAGTGGTTTGGGCTGAACCCTGACTACAGCGAGGACTCAGCAGAGGTGATCGGCTCCAACGTAGAGGAGGAAGACGAGGCAGAGGACGGAAGCGAGACGGAGGCACCGGAAGACGGAGCGGACGGCCAGCCTCAGCTCGACCGTGCCTCCAGCAATGAGCCGTGCCCGCCCGAGCCAACTGCTGCCGGAGGTGATCAAGCTGAGACCGCCCAGCCGGCTGCCCCAACATCCAACACCGCTGTCTCCTCCGATCCTCCAAACCCGTCTGCCGCCCCTTAGGCTGCCACCTTGTATTTTTTTTATCTGTTCTAATAGTTTTTGAAGAACTCGTTAATCCGCACAATTCCACCCGCAGGGTGTATTTCGAAATTCTGCTTGAAGATTCGGCCAAGGGCCTTTGTTATGTAAATATTCATCCCACTTCTATCTTTCTTGCTCATTGTTCTTTTGGCTTTTTCCTTTGCCGTGTTCCCTCAGTTGTCGTCGTTGTCAGTCAGACAGCCGCTCCGCGGACTGCTGCTGGATCAAATTCTTGGTCACTTTGGGAAGGCAAGTACTTAGCCGTTTTTAGGGTTGTTTAACAAGTCGGATAGAAGGCGGCAAGCCGACTATTCAAGAGTCGGTTTGCGAAAAAAGGCTGGAAGCCGGCCTTAAGCTATGTTTGTGCTTTGAGTCCTTAGCCATTTTTCACGTGCACACCAATTCTTCCTTACTCGTGCCCACCAGACAGTCGCTCTGCGAGCTGCGGCTTTTGGCAGGAGATGGTTTAGACGCCACACACTACTTGTCCGGCTGCAGGAAGCATTTCATAGCACAGGTCGGCAAGTCCCCGGGCCGACTAGTCGAACCCGGTGCCAAATGGCATAACAAAGAGTAATATACTCAAAGGCATATTTCTTATCATATAGATAAAAGAGGGCAGTCCCAGAGCTCTTCTTGGGGGGGCCCGAAGTCTTGGTACTTTTGATACAAAAGGTAGCGTGATACATACTGCATTTAACTGTAAAATTTTCGGAGGAGATTTGCATTCCATGGCCGCTCTATCTCTTTGCCGGAGTCATCCCTCTTGCGTGCTCGAGTCTTCTGAGCGTCGATCAGGTAGTAGGAGTCGTTGCCCAGCACTTTGCTGATGATGAAGGGGCCTTCCCAAGGTGCCGGCAGCTTGTGTTGGCCGGCTGTTCGCTGGATTAATCGGAGCACGAGGTCGCCCTCCTGGAAAGATCTCGGCCTGACCTTCCTATTGTAGTATATGCGCAGGCTCTGCTGGTAGATGCTGGACCGCCTGAGTGCCAACAGCCGGCCCTCTTCCAGCAGGTCGACACCGTCTTGTCGTGCTTCTTCTGCTTCTTCCTCGGTGTACATGGTGACTCACGGGGAATCAAATTCTATGTCCATTGGGATGATGGCTTCAGCACCGTAGACGAGGAAGAAAGGCGTGAAGCCGGTTGACTTGTTTGGAGTGGTGCACAGACTCCAGAGGACGGCTGGCAACTCGTTGAGCCAGCAGCCAGCCGAGCGCTCCAGAGGCTCGATCAGTCGGGGCTTGATGCCGGATAGGATGAGGCCATTTTCTCGCTCCACCTGGCCGTTTGACTGTTGCTGGGTGACGGATGCTAGGTCCAGTCGGATGCCCTGTGTTGCACAGAAACGGCCCAAGGCGCCTTTGGCAAAATTCGTGTCGTTGTCGGTGATGATGCTGTGTGGTATGCCATACCGAATTGTGATGTCGGAGATGAAAGTCACGGCAGTCGGACCGTTCAGTTTCTTGATTGGCTTCGCTTCTATCCACTTGGTGAACTTGTCCACCGCGACAAGTAAGTGAGTTAATCCACCTCGTGCCGTCTTCAATGGTCCCACCATGTCTAGACCCCAAACTGCGAAAGGCCAGGCAATGGGGATGGTCCTGAGTGCAGAAGCCGGCTGATGCGGCTTGGAGCGGAACTTCTGGCACCCTTTGCATTTTTGGACCAATTCTTTGGCCTCTTCTAAGGCCGTTGGCCAAAAGAAACCGTGTCGGAAAGCTTTGGCGATGAGTGCTCTTGAAGCCGCATGGTGGCTGCACTCGCCTTGATGGATGTCTTTGAGAATTGATTGGCCTTGCTCTGGCTCTACGCAGCGCTGGTAGACACCAGTGACGCTGCGCCTGACCAGCTCTCTGTTGACTATGGTGTAGGCTGCCGCTCGGCATTGTACTTGCCGAGCTAAGGTCTCATCAGTCGGCAGCTCTTTGCTCACCAGATATTTGAGGATGGGTTGGGCCCATCAGGGTGCTGCTATTTCTTCAACTGCCAGAAAACTGCGACTTGGATGAGGGCGACTGGCTGGGAGGTGGCGGGCTGGAGTCAACAACCGCTTGCTGGATTAATGAAGTCCCCGGGCCGACTGGCGCAGCTCTTGGGCCGAGTTCTGGAGTCTTCGGGCCGGCCGCCACAGTCCTCGGGCCGGGTTCTACAGTCCCTGGGCCGGCCTCGACTGTGGCCGCTTTGGAGCCATCTGCCAAAATCCCCGTACCATCCGCCTGGGCTCTAGAGTCGGATCCGACTTCTTCGGGAGGAGCCGGCACAAATATGGAGTCTGATTCTGGTGAAGGCTTGACAGACGGCTTGGGGAGGCGTTGAAGGGCAACGCCGGAGGGTATTGCTTGGCGGGTAGTGCCGATTTGTGCCAAGGCGTCTGCTTGGTCGTTGTCGTTTCGTGGCACATGGAGGAACTCGCACCCCTCGAAATACCCACTGAGTTGCTGCACAAGGAAACGGTAACTCGCCATGTTTGCATCTTTGGCGTCCCAGTCGCTAGACGACTGCTAGACCACTAAGTCTGAGTCGCCATAACACAGGATCCGGCGAATGCCAAGTTCTTTGGCAAGCCGGAGCCCGTGAATCAGCGCCTCGTACTCGGCGACGTTGTTGAAGGCGGCAAAATGGATTTGCGGTGCGTATTTGAGCTTGTCGCCTTTAGGAGAAGTGAGGACTACGTCGGCTCCCAAGCCGGTGCGCATCTTGGAGCCGTCGAAATGCATCCGCCAATGGGTGGAGTCGGGCACTGGAGGTAGGTACTGGGTCTCGGCCCAGTCGACGAGAAAGTCGGCCAGTGCTTGTGACTTGATGGCGGTGCAGGGCTGGTAGTGGATGGTGTAGGGAGCCAGCTCTATGGCCCATTTGGCCACTCGGCCAGAAGCATCTCGGCTTCCGACGATCTCAGTAAGTGGGGCCGTGCAGACCACAGTGATTGGATGCTCTTGAAAGTAAGGCTTCAATTTCTTGGTGGCAAAGTGCACGTCGTAGCACATCTTCTGGTAGTGGGGGTAGTTTTGCTTGGAGGCCGACAGTACTTCGCTCAGGTAATATGCCGGTCTCTGGACAGGTAGTGCCTTGCCTTCCTCCTTGGGTTCCACTACTATGATTGTGCTGACTACCCGGCTGGTGGCGGCGATGTACAGGAGCATAGGTTCCTTAGGAGTTGGAGCCGCCAGAATGGGTGGAGTAGTGAGCATCTTCTTCAACTGGAGAAAAGCCTCGTCCGCCTTGTGGTTGCACTCGAAAAAAGTGGTCTTCTTCATGAGCTGGTATAAGGGGAGAGCATTCTCGCCCAGCCGACTAATGAATCGGCTGATGGACGCCAAGCAGCCGGTGAACTTTTGCATGTCCAGCAGTCGGCTAGGTACCTCCATCCTCTCAATGGCCTTGATCTTTATAGGGTCGCACTCTATGCCGCGTTCAGAGACCAGGAAGCCAAGGAGTTAGCCGGCTGGTACTCCGAAGACGCACTTCTCAGGGTTGAGCTTGATCTGGAATCGGCGCAGGTTCTCAAAGGTCTCCTTCAGGTCTTCCAGCAGTGTTGCACGCTTTTCCGTCTTCACCACCACATCGTCCACGTGGATGTGGGTGTTTCTGCCGAGTTGCTTGAGGAGGCACTTCTGCATGCAACGCTGAAAGGTGGCGCCGGCATTCCTGAAGCCGAACGTCATGGTGAGGTAGCAGAAGGCTCCAAACGGCGTGATGAAGGCGGTCTTCAGTCTGTTAGCCGGGTTCAGCTTGATCTGGTGATATCCTGAATATGCATCCAAAAAGCTCAATAGCTCGCATTCGGCTGTGGAGTCTATCACCTGATCAATTCTTGGTAAAGAAAACAGGTCCTTGGGGCAGGCCTGGTTGAGGCTTGTGTAGTCAATACACATTCGCCACTGCTTGTTCTTCTTCAGTACCAGGACCGGGTTGGCTAGCCACTCTGCAAAGAATACTTCTATAATGAAGCCGGCTGCTAGGAGTCGGGCTATCTCTTCTCCAACAACTCTTCTCTTTTCTTCTAATAGGCGGCACAAGGGATGCCTGACCGGCTTTGCATCAGATCGGACATGTAACTTGTGCTCGGCGAATTCCGTTGGTACACCTGGCATGTCTTTGGGGGACCATGCGAAGATGTCCCGATTCTCACGGAGGAAATCGACGAGCTCGCCTTCCTATTTGCTATCGAGGTTTGCGCCTACGACAGCATACCTCTCTGGGTGCTTTGGATCCAAGGGTATCTTCTTTGTCTCTATGGCCGGCTTGAACGAACCCTCAGCCTCCGACTCCTTTGGGTTAGGCGACACCTCTAGCTGCTTGCCGGCCATCGCCACAACCCGGTCAAGGAGCCGCTTCTCGGCCGCATCACCAGGGACTCGGCCAGCCGACTACTCTCAACCGCGCAGGCAGACGACTTCCGGTAGTCGCCGGCTATGGTCAGAATCCCCCTGGAACTGGGCATCTTCATTTTGAGGTAGGCGTAGTGGGGGACCGCCATGAACTTGGCCAGGGCTGGTTGGCCAAGTAATGCATGGTATGGGCTCTCGAGGTCCACCACCTCAAACCAAACTGGCTCTCGACGGAAGTGATCTTTGTCTCCAAAGAGGACGTCCATCAGGATCTTGCCGATTGGTGGGCGGGAAAGACCAGGAACAATGCCATGGAACACAGTCCGGCTGTTCTGAAGATGTCTTTGCTTGATTCCTAACTTCTCCATGGTGTCCTTGTACAGGATGTTGATGCTGCTGCCTCCGTCTATCAAAACTCGCGAGAAACGAGCAGCTCGTCTATCCGTGGCAAAGGTGGCATCCAAGACCAAGGCATAAGAGCCCGGACTCGGCATCACCTCTGGGTGATCAGCCCTGCTCCAGCTGATGGCCTTCTCGGACTAGTGCATGAACTCTGGCGCCTCTGATGCTACTGCATTCACCTCTTGTCGGTGCAGCCGGCTGCTGCGTTGATCATCAGCCACGCTGGTAAATATCACGTAGGCTCCATGCTCTTCGGGGTACTCGTCTTGTACTGCGCCGACTGGCCTGACAGCCGGCTGCTAGGGCGGAGGCGGAGGTTGCTGCCCAACAGGCGGGGAAGATAGGAGGCCATCTCCTTTGGCAATCCTGGTGAGCCAGTGGCACTTCCGGGTGGTGTGGTTCGACGGCTTCGCGCCGCTATGGAACTTGCAAGGACCATCCAGACTCTGCTCGTATGAGAAAGCCGGCAACCAGTTGGGCTTGCCACCTTTCTGTCGCTTGGGTGGAGGCTGCCCATCCGGCTGCTGGTCTTCAACTGTCGCGACCTGCCGGCTGCTGGAAGCCGGCTGCGGGGCCTTGCGCTTGTAGTCGTTCTGCTGTTGCCGCCGACTGGCGTCTCTCGCCGGAGTTCTAGGAGCCTGAGGGGCCACTTTGCTAGTCGCGCTAACTTGAATCTCCGCCTTCATGGAGGAGTCGGCCGTGGCATACTTGTCTGCTATGATCAACAGCTCGTCGAGGGTTTCTGGCTCGTCGCAGAGGAGCTTGTGCTTGAGGAGGGTGCCTTCTCTGCACCCGGCGGTGAAGTACTCGATAGCATGCACCTCGTGCACGCCCTCGCAGGAGTTCCGAAGCTCAGCCCAATGCGTGAGGTAGTCGCGAGTCGACTCGTTGGGGCCTTGCATGCACAAGGAAAGCCGACGAGGCTTGGGAGGACACTTGTACGTGCTTGTGAAGTTGCGGACGAATGCTTCGGTGAAGTCGACCCAGCTGTTGATGCTGCGGGGCTTCAGGCTATTCAGCCATGTCTGGGCCGTGCCCTGGAGCATGAGCGGAACATATTTTACGGTGACGCGCTTGTTGTTGTTCGCTATGTTGACAACTGTGGAGTAGTCAACCAGCCAGTCCTCCGGCTTCACGGAGCCGGTGTACTTGGGCGTGTCTCTTGGGAGCGTGAACCCTTTGGGAAAGGGCTCGTCTCGAATGCGAGCCCGAAACAAGGCGGACCCAACTCGTCTTCTTCTTCCAGCGCCAGGGATCGGTGAAGTCGGTCGATCCGGTGGCGGGCGTCGTTTTCTCCGACTCCCTCTCGGTGGCCAAGGTGGTCGCCGAGAGTCGGATGGTCAACAGGCGGCAGGGAGACTCGCCTTTCCTTGCGAGGAGGAGGAGGCGGACAGTCGTCCCGTCGTTCCACTGCTCTCGGGCGGCCGTCTCGGTCGCGCTCTATGGTAATGTGAGTCTGACTATGGATGACAGCCGGATCCTTGTCTTTCCTTCCTCGGGCGCCGCCAGTCGGCGTCCGAGACGTCGTGCCTTGATCTCGGCGAAGGTCGTCATTTTGCCGCTGCGGCGCCTCCGTGCGGCAGCCGGCCTCGTTCTGTGCGGCAGCCGTGTCGAGGAGCCGCTGGACTCGCTCCATCATCAGGCGGCGCTCTTCGCCCTCGAAGTTGTCCAGCTCGTCCGCCGCCGCCTGGGCGGCTCGAATGTTCTCCGCAGGCGTGGCGTACACAGGGCGATTTGCACCGAACAGGTTGGCGATGGCCATGCCGCGCTGCTGGACCGTGCCAAGGCGGTTGGGCCCAGCTGGGGCTGGCAAGCCACCCATAGCGTGATCCATCTCACGCTGGTAGGCTTCTGACAAGCGTCTCATGCTAGCCAGCTTCTTTGCGCCTTCGACGAGCTGAAGGCGGCGCGCCTCCAACGTCTCCATGTCAGCGTCTTCCGGAATGGGTGCAGTCAGGTCTTGTAGTGTCGCGCCAAGTGGGTCATGTGCTCCCCCGCCGGGAGACTCGTCATGACCGATGACGAGCACCTCGGTGACGGTGCTTCCATCGCTCCCCGCACGGGGGAGAGGCTCATCGTAGACCACCACATTGGTGGGGAATGGTAGAGCGACGCGGTGTCGGAGTCGACCAGCATCGGGTCGGTGGAGCCTACAGACTCCAAGTCCACGGCAGGCTCGCCGGCGACGTGGAGTTGGTCGAGGAGGCCCGCGAGGAGGCTCTCGGGGCCGCCCGTGCCTGCGTTGGATGCAGATTCATCGGAGAGGCAAACCTCGCCAACAAGATCGGCGAGGTAGCTGGCTGCGCAGGCGATCTTAGCGCCGTGCAGCGCGTCAGCACAAACTCCGTCTGGCGTGCCGGGCTGGCTGCGCTCGCCAGGGAGAAAAAGGGTTCCCGTCCAGAGCAGGTCTCCAGACGACGGTGCACCATGCCCCACGGTGGGCGCCAAATGTCGGGGGTTGGGTGCGACATATGCGAAAGGATGGCTTATCATGGTGGGGGCGAGTAGAACGTCACCGATGCCTGGAAACGGGATAAGGCGAAGACATGCACGCCGGCGAATCTTACCCAGCTTCAGGGCTCTCCAGGGAGATAATACCCCTACTTCTGCTCTACGGGGTCTCCGCATGATCATTATGGCAAAGTGCTTACACGGTTGCTCCTTGAGTTGTTTCCTGGAGGTAGGAGAAGGCAAGGCTAGCTCTCTCCTTCCTATATGATCTGGTCTAGTGCTAATGGACTCCAACCCTTTGCATGGATGCCCTGGGGGGTTTATATAGGCCAACCCCCAAGGGGTACAATGGTAATCCGGCCGGGCGCGGGCCCAGCCGTCAGTATCTCTGGCCGCCGTCTTATCCGCCGACTCCTGGGGCCCGCCGACTGGTGGGGCCCGCCGACTGGCTTGGTGTGCAGCCGACAGGCCGCGTCCGCCGTGGGTGGGTCTTTGTCGGCTGCAGATTACTGTAGCCGTGCCTCTAATGACGTAGGCTCGGTCATGTGGTCGTGGCGACAGCCCCGCCGTCTGGCGGGCAATCACTATGGCCACTACTTGTCGTGTCTGATTAATGGCGTGTGGGGCCCGTGGGAGGGGCCGGCCGACATGTGGTGGCCGACTCCCATCCGAGCCGACTAGTGGTGCTTTCGCCGTCTTTCGTACGCCCGCCGACTGGTGGGACCCATCATCCCTAGGTCGTACCAGCAGGCCGTCGTGGGCACAGGGCCCCGCCCCGTGGGGCTGATGTCAGGGCCGGCATGGCAACAATGTCGCGCCGCGCGGAGACCTCCGCGGGTACGGTGTACTGTAGCGACGCCTGTCCTTGGAAAAGGGGTGGGAGTGGACCTTACTGTGGCTACTCCCCGTCCCGTCCCTCTTTATGGGGGCATGGGGGTTGTTGGGGTCGCGGGCCGACTCCCCAAGGCCGGCTTCTCTAGAAGTCGCCAGTTAGGAGTCGGCTCATCCTGAAGTCATTCCTAGGACTCGGCCGCGAGTGGGCGGCCAGCCGCCTTGCCGCCGACTCTCAGAAGGCGGCTCTTTGTCCTGGGGTTTCGAGGGGCGCAGTCTGCCTCAATGTCTTGAAAGATTCTGGGCCTGGGTTAGCCTACCCGCGGCCCATTACACCGACATTGATTCTTGATGCAGCGGCATTGTTGGATGAAGCGGCTCAGACCGACATTACGCGTACACTTACGCGAGACTGGTTCTACCGACGTGCTTCACACACAGGTGGCTGGTGGGTGTCAGTTTCTCCAACTTTAGTTGAATTGGATTCAATGAACAGAGTTCTTTCTGAATATCAAAAAGCAATCACTATACCGCGTTGTGGTTTTTTGATGCGTAGGTAAGAACGGTTCTTGCTTAGCCCGTAGCAGCCATGTAAAACTTGCAACAACAAAGTAGAGGATGTCTAACTTGTTTTTGCAGGGCATGTTGTGATGTGATATGGTCAATACATGATGCTAAATTTTATTGTATGAAATGATCATGTTTTGTAACAGAGTTATCAGCAACTGGCAGTAGCCATATGGTTGTCACTTTATTGTATGAAATGCAATCGCCATGTAATTGCTTTACTTTATCACTAAGTGGTAGCGATAGTCGTAGAAGCAATTGTTGGCGAGACGACAATGATGCTTCGATGGAGATCAAGGTGTCAAGCCGGTGATGGTGATCATGACAGTGCTTTGGAGATGGAGATCAAAGGCACAATATGATGATGGCCATATCATATCACTTATATTAATTGCATGTGATGTTTATCCTTTATGCATCTTATTTTGCTAAGTTCGGCGGAAGCATTATAAGATGATCTCTCACTAAATTTCAAGGTACAAGTGTTTTCCCTGAGTATGCACCATTGCTACAGTTCATCGTACCAGACACCACGTGATGATCGGGTGTGATAAGCTCTACTTTCACATACAACGGGTGCAAGCCAGTTTTGCACACGCAGAATACTCGGGTTAAACTTGACGAGCCTAGCATATGCAGATATGGCCTTGGAACACTGAGACCGGAAGGTCGAGCGTGAATCATATAGTAGATATGATCAACATAGTAATGTTCACCATTGAAAACTACTCCATCTCACATGATGATCGGACATGGTTTAGTTGATATGGATCATGTGATCACTTAGATGATTAGAGAGTTGTCTATCTAAGTGGAGTTCTTAAGTAATTTGATTAATTGAACTTTAATTTATCATGAACTTAGTACCTGATAGTATTTTGCATGACTATGTTGTTGTAGATAGATTGCCCATGCTGTTGTTCCGTTGAATTTTAATGCGTCCCTAGAGAAAGCTAAGTTGAAAGATGATGGTAGCAACTACACAGACTGGGTCCATAACTTGAGGATTATCTTCATTGCTGCACAGAAGAATTATGTCCTCGAAGCACCGCTAGGTGACAAACCCGCTGCCGGAGCAACGCCAGATGTTGTGAACACCTGGCAGAGCAAAGCTGATGACTACTCGATAGTTCAGTGTGCCATGCTTTACGGCTTTGAACCAGGACTTCAACGACATTTTGAACGTCATGGAGCATATGAGATGTTCCAGGAGTTGAAGTTAATATTTCAAGAAAATGCCTGGATTGAGAGATACAAAGTCTCCAATAAGTTCTACAGCTGCACAATGGAGGAGAATAGTTCTGTCAGTGAACATATAATCAGAATGTCTGGGTACCATAACCACTTGACTCAGCTGGGAGTTAATCTTCCTGATGATAGTGTCATTGACAGAGTTCTTCAATCACTTCCACCAAGCTACAAGAGCTTCGTGATGAACTATAATATGCAAGGGATTGATAAGACTATTCCCGAGCTCTTCGCAATGCTAAAGGCTGCGGAGGTAGAGATCAAGAAGGAGCATCAAGTGTTGATGGTCAACAAGACCACTAGTTTCAAGAAAAAGGGTAAAGGGAAAAAGGGGACTTCAAGAAAAACAGCAAGCCAGTTGCTGCTCAAGTGAAGAAACCCAACTCTGGACCTAAGCCTATAACAGAGTGCTTCTACTGCAAAGGAAATGGTCACTAGAAGTGGAACTGCCCCAAGTATTTGGCGGAGAAGAAGGATGGCAAAGTGAAAGGTATATTCGATATACATGTTATTGATGTGTACCTTACTAATGCTCGCAGTAGCGCCTGGGTATTTGATACTAGTTCCATTGCTAATATTTGCAACTCAAAACAGGGGCTACGGATTAAGCGAAGATTGGCTAAGGACGAGGTGACGATGCGCATGGGAAACAGTTCCAAAGTCGATGTGATCGCCGTCCGCACGCTACCTCTACATCTACCTCCGTGATTAGTTTTAGATCTAAATAATTGTTATTTGGTGCCAGCGTTGAGCATGAACATTATATCTGGATCTTGTTTGATGCGAGATGGTTATTCATTTAAATCAAAGAATAATGGTTGTTCTATTTATATGAGTAATATCTTTTATGGTCAATGCACCCTTGATGAGTGGTCTATTTTTACTAAATCTTGATAGTAGTGATACACATGTTCATAGTATTGAAGCCAAAAGATGTAGAGTTGATAATGATAGTGCAACTTATTTGTGGCACTGCCGTTTGGGTCATATTGATGTAAAGCACGTGAAGAAACTGCATTCAGATGGACTTCTGGAATCACTTGAATATTAATCACTTGGTACTTGCGAACCATGCCTCATGGGCAAGATGACTAAAACTCCGTTCTCCGGAACAATGGAGCGAGCAACAGAGTTATTGGAAATCATACATACTGATGTATGTGGTCCAATGAACATTGAGGCTCGCGGCGGATATTGTTATTTTCTTACCTTCACAGATGATTTGAGCAGATATGGGTATATCTACTTGATGAAACATAAGTCTAAAACATTTGAAAAGTTCAAAGAATTTCAGAGTGAAGTGGAAAATCATTGTAACAAGAAAATCAAGTTTCTACGATCTAATCGTGGAGGTGAATATTTGAGTTATGAGTTTGGTCTTCATTTGAAACAATGCAGAATAGTTTCGCAACTCACGCCACCTGGAACACCACAAGGTAATGGTGTGTCCGAACTTCGTAACCGCATTTTATTAGATATGGTGCGATCTATGATGTCTCTCACTAATTTACCGCTATCATTTTGGAGTTATGCTTTAGAGACAGCTGCATTCACATTAAATAGGGCACCATCAAAATCCGTTGAGACGACACCTTATGAACTTTGGTTTGGCAAGAAACCCAAGTTGTCGTTTCTTAAAGTTTGGGGCTGCGATGCTTATGTGAAAAAGCTTCAACCTGATAAGCTCGAACCCAAATCGGAGAAATGTGTCTTCATAGGATACCCAAAAGAGATTGTTGGGTACACCTTCTATTATAGATCTGAAGGCAAGATATTCGTTGCTAAGAATGGATCCTTTCTAGAGAAGGAGTTTCTCTTGAAAGAAGTGAGTGGGAGGAAAGCAGAACTTGATGAGGTAATTGTACCTTCTCCCTTATTGGAAAGTAGTTCATCACTAAAATCAGTACCAGTGATTCCTACACCAGTAAGTGAGGAAGCTAATGATGATGATCATGAAGCTTCTGATCAAGTTACTACCGAACCTCGGAGGTCAAGCAGAGTAAGATCCGCACCAGAGTGGTACGGTAACCCTGTTCTGGAGGTCATGTTACTTGACCATGACGAACCTACGAACTATGAGGAAGCGATGATGAGCCCAGATTCCGCAAAATGGCTTGAGGCATGAAATCTGAGATGGGATCCATGTATGAGAACAAAGTGTGGACTTTGGTTGACTTGCCCGATGATCGGCAGGCCATAGAGAATAAATGGATCTTCAAGAAGAAGACTGGCGCTGACGGTAATGTTACTATCTACAAAACTTGACTTGTTGCAAAATGTTTTTGACAAGTTCAAGGAGTTGACAATGATGAGACCTTCTCACCCATGGCGATGCTTAAGTTCGTCCGAATCATGTTAGAAATTACCGCATTTTATAATTATGAAATTTGGCAAATGGATGTCAAAACTGAACTCCTTAATGGATATCTTAAAGAAGAGTTGTATATGATGCATCCATAAGGTTTTGTCGATCCAGAAGGTGCTAACAAAGTGTGCAAGCTCCAGCGCTCCATTTATGGACTGGTGCAAGCCTCTCGGAGTTGGAATATACGCTTTGATCGTGTGATCAAAACATATGGGTTTGTACAGACTTTTGGAGAAGCCTGTATTTACAAGAAAGTGAGTGGGAGCTCTTTAGCATTTCTGATATGATATGTAGATGACATATTGTTGATCAGAAATGATACTGAATTTCTGAATAGCATAAAAGGATACTTATATAAGAATTTTTCAATGAAAGACCTCGGTGAAGCTGCTTATATATTGGGCATCAACATCTATAGAGATAGATCAAGATGTTGGGGATCGTAGCAGAAATTAAAAAAATTCTACGCATCACCAAGATCAATCTATGGAGTATTCTAGCAACGAGGGGAATAGGAGTGCATCTACATACCCTTGTAGATCGCGAGCCGAAGCGTTCAAGTGAACGGGGATGATGGAGTCGTACTCGCCGTGATCCAAATCACCGATGACCAAGTGCCGAACGGACAACACCTCCACATTCAACACACGTACGGTTGGGAAGACGTCTCCTCCTTCTTGATCCAGCAAGGGGGAAGGAGAGGTTGATGAAGATCCAGCAGCACGACGACATGGTGGTGGATGCAGCAGGATCCCGGCAGGGCTTCGCCAAGCACAAGCGGGGAGGAGAGGTGTTACGGAGGGAGAGGGAGGCGCCAAGAGCAAGGTGCAGCTGCCCTCCCTCCCTTACACTATATATAGGGGGGCGCATGCCCCCTTGGAGATCCCATCTAAAAGGGGGGGGGCTGGGGGCAACGGCCCCCTTAGGGTTTCCAACCAGGGGGGTGCATGCCCCCTCGGGGGGCAACGGCCCCCTAGGGTTTCCAACCCTAGGCACCTTGGGCCCTTGGGTGGGGCGCACCAGCCCATCAGGGGCTGGTTCCCACGCCACTTCAGCCCATGGGCCCTCTGGGATAGGTGGCCCCAACCGGTGGACCCCCGGGACCCTTCCGGTGGTCCCGGTACAATACCGGTAACCCCCGAAACCTTCCCGCTGGCCGAAACTGGACTTCCTATATATAAATCTTTACCTCCGGACCATTTCGGAACTCCTCGTGACGTCCGGGATCTCATCCGGGACTCCGAACAACTTTCGGTTTACTGCATACTAATACCTCTACAACCCTAGCGTCACCGAACCTTAAGTGTGTAGACCCTACGGGTTCGGGAGACACGCAGACATGACCGAGACGCCTCTCCGATCAATAACCAACATCGGGATCTGGATACCCATGTTGGCTCCCACATGCTTCTCGATGATCTCATCGTATGAACCACGATGTCGAGGACTTAATCAATCCCGTATTCAATTCCCTTTGTCAATCGGTACGTTACTTGCCTGAGACTCGATCGTCGGTATCCCAATACCATGTTCAATCTCATTACCGGCAAGTCACTTTACTTGTACCGTAATGCATGATCCTGTGACCAACCCCTTGGTCACATTGAGCTCATTATGATGATGCATTACCGAGTGGGCCCAGAGATATCTCTCCGTCATACGGAGTGACAAATCTCAGTCTCGATTCGTGCCAACCCAACAGACACTCTCGGAGATACCCGTAGTGCACCTTTATAGCCACCCAGTTACGTTGTGACGTTTGATACACCCAAAGCACTCCTACGGTATCCGGGAGTTGCACAATCTCATGGTCTAAGGAAATGATACTTGACATTAGAAAAGCTCTCACAAAACGAACTTACATGATCTTTGTGCTATGCTTAGGTTTGGGTCTTGTCCATCACATCATTCTCCTAATGATGTGATCCCGTTATCAATGACATCCCCATGTCCATAGCCAGGAAACCATGACTATCTGTTGATCAACGAGCTAGTCAACTAGAGGCTCACTAGGGACACATTGTGTTCTATGTATTCACACATGTATTACGATTTCCAGATAATACAATTATAGCATGAATAATAGACAATTATCATGAATAAGGAAATATAATAATCATTTTATTATTGCCTCTAGGGCATATTTCCAACACAATACGCTTAATTGGACTTTCACAAAGCACATACCTAGATAAAGTTTCGAACAAGTTCAAAATGGATCAAGCAAAGAAAGGATTCTTGCCTGTGTTACAAGGTGTGAAGTTGAGTCAGACTCAATGTCCGACCACTTCAGAAGATAGAGAGAAAATGAAATTCATTCCCTATGCTTCAGCCATAGGTTCTATCATGTATGAAATGTTGTTGACCAGACCTGATGTGTGCCTTGCTATTAGTTTAGCAGGGAGGTACCAAAGTAATCCAGGCGTGGATCACTGGACATCGGTCAAGAACATCCTGAAATACCTGAAAAGGACTAAGGATATGTTTCTCGTTTATGGAAGTGACAAAGAGCTCGTCGTAAACTGTTACGTCGATGCAAGCTTTGACACTGATTCAGATGACTCTAAGTTACAAACCGGATACATATTTTTATTAAATGGTGGAGCTGTCAGTTGGTGCAGTTCCAAGCAGAGCGTCGTGGCGGGATCTACATGTGAAGTGGAGTACATTGCTGCTTCGGAAGTAGCAAATGAAGGAGTCTGGATGAAGGAGTTCATATCCGATCTAGGTGTAATACCTAGTGCATCGGGTGCAATGAAAATCTTTTGTGACAATACTGGAGCAATTGCCTTGGCAAAGGAATCCAGATTTCACAAGAGAACCAAGCACATCAAGGGACACCTCAATTCCATCCACGATCAAGTCAAGGAGGGAGACATAGAGATTTGCAAGATACATACGGATCTGAATGTTGTAGACCCATTGACTAATCCTCTCTCACGAGCAAAACATGATCAGCACCAAGACTCCATGGGTCTTAGAATCATTACAATGTAATCTAGATTATTGACTCTAGTGCAAGTGGGAGACTGAAGGAAATATGCCCTAGAGGCAATAATAAAGTTGTTATTTATATTTCCTTATATCATGATAAATGTTTATTATTGATGCTAGAATTGTATTAACTAGAAACTTAGTACATGTGTGAATACATAGACAAACAAAGTGTCACTAGTATGCTTCTACTTGACTAGCTCATTGAATCAATGATGGTTATGTTTCCTGACCATAGACTTGAGTTGTCATTTGATTAATGGGATCACATCATTAGAGAATGATGTGATTGACTTAACCCATCCGTTAGCTTAGCACGATGATCATTTAGTTTGTTGCTATTGCTTTCTCCATAACTTATACATGTTCCTATGACTATGAGATCATGCTACTCCCGAATACCGGAGGGACACTTAGTGTGCTATCAAACGTCACAACGTAACTGGGTGACTACAAAGATGCTCTACAGGTGTCTCTGATGGAGTTTGTTGAGTCGGCATAAATCGAGATTAGGATCTGTCACTCCGAGTATCAGAGAGGTGTCTCTGGGTCCTCTCAGTAATACACATCACTATAAGCCTTGCAAGCAATTTAACTAATGAGTTAGTTGCGGGATGATGCATTATGGAACGAATAAAGAGACTTGCCAGTAACGAGATTGAACTAGGTATTGAGATACCGACGATCTAATCTCGGGAAAGTAACATACCAATGGCAAAGGGAACAACGTATGTTGTTGTGCAGTTTGACCGATAAACATCTTCGTAGAATATGTAGGAACCAATATGAGCATCCAGGTTCCACTATTGGTTATTGACCGGAGATGAGTCTCGGTCATGTCTACATAGTTCTCGAACCCATAGGGTTCGCACGCTTAACGTTCGGTGACGATCGACATTATGAGTTTATGTGTTTTGATGTATCGAAGGTAGTTCAGAGTACCAGATATGATCATGGACATGACGAGGAGTCTCAAAATGGTCGAGACATAAAGATCAATATATTGGAAGCCTATGTTTGGACATCGGAATGGTTCCGGACGAGTTCACGCATTTTCCGGAGTACCGGGAGGTTACCGGAACCCCCCGGGGAGTGTATGGGCCTTATTGGGCCTTAGTGGAATAGAAGAGAGGAAGGAAAAAGGTGGGAGGCGCGCCCCCTAGCCCAATCTGAATTGGGGGCCCCCCCCCCCCTTTCCTTCCCTTCCTTCTCTCCTACTCCTACTACTTGGAAGAAGGGGGCAATCTTACTCCCGGTGGGAGTAGGACTCCCCTAGGGCGCGCCATAGAGGGCCGGCCCTCCCCCTCCTCCACTCCTTTATATACGGGGGAGCGGGGGCACCCC
>NC_057794.1:173883158-173904058 GCF_018294505.1 Triticum aestivum | reverse complement strand
AAAGATCAATATATTGGAAGCCTATGTTTGGACATCGGAATGGTTCCGGACGAGTTCACGCATTTTCCGGAGTACCGGGAGGTTACCGGAACCCCCCGGGGAGTGTATGGGCCTTATTGGGCCTTAGTGGAATAGAAGAGAGGAAGGAAAAAGGTGGGAGGCGCGCCCCCTAGCCCAATCTGAATTGGGTGCCCCCCCCCCCCTTTCCTTCCCTTCCTTCTCTCCTACTCCTACTACTTGGAAGAAGGGGGCAATCTTACTCCCGGTGGGAGTAGGACTCCCCTAGGGCGCGCCATAGAGGGCCGGCCCTCCCCCTCCTCCACTCCTTTATATACGGGGGAGCGGGGGCACCCCATAGACACACAAGTTAATCATTGTCTTAACCATGTGTGGTGCCCCCCTCCACCATAATCCACCTCGGTCATATCATAGCGGTGCTTAGGCGAAGCCCTGTTCTGGTAAACTCTCCCTCGACACTCAACTGGATCTAGAGTTCATGGGACGTCACCGAGATGAACATGTGCAGATCGCGGAGGTGCCGTACCTTCATGAAGGAAATATGCCCTAGAGGCAATGATAAAGTTATTATTTATTTCCTTATATCATGATAAATGTTTATTATTCATGCTAGATTAACCAGAAACATAATACATGTGTGAATACATAGACAAACAGAGTGTCACTAGTATGCCTCTACTTGACTAGCTCGTTGATCAAAGATGGTTATGTTTCCTAACCATAGACATGAGTTGTCATTTGATTAACGGGATCACATCATTAGGAGAATGATGTGATTGACTTGACCCATTCCGTTAGCATAGCACTTGATTGTTTAGTTTGTTCCTATTCCTTTCTTCATAACTTATACATGTTCCTATGACTATGATATTATGCAACTCCCGTTTACCGGAGGAACACTTTATGTGCTACCAAACGTCACAACGTAACTGGGTGATTATAAAGGTGCTCTACAGGTGTCTCGGAAGGTACTTGTTGGGTTGGTATTTCGAGATTAGTATTTGTCACTCCGACTGTCGGAGAGGTATCTCTGGGCCCTCTCAGTAATGCACATCACTTAAGCCTTGCAAGCATTGCAACTAATGAGTTAGTTGTGGGATGATGTATTACGGAACGAGTAAAGAGACTTGCCGGTAACGAGACTGAACTAGGTATTGAGATACCGACGACCAAATCTCGAGCAAGTAACATACCGATGACAAAGGGAACAACGTATGTTGTTATGCGGTCTGACCGATAAAGATCTTCGTAGAATATGTGGGAGCCAATGTGAGCATCCAGGTTCTGCTATTGGTTATTGACCGGAGACGTGTCTCGGTCATGTCTACATTGTTCTCGAACCCGTAGAGTCCGCACGCTTAAGGTTTCGACGGCAGTTATATTATGAGTTTATGAGTTTTGATGTACCGAAGGAGTTCAGAGTCCCGGATGAGATCGGGGACATGACGAGGAGTCTCGAAATGGTCGAGAAGTAAAGATCGATATATTGGATGACTATATTCGGACATCGGAAAGGTTCCGAGTGATTCGGGTATTTTTCGGAGTACCGGAGAGTTACGGGAATTCGCCGGGGAGTATATGGGCCTTATTGGGCCATACGGGAATAGAGGAGAGAGCCCAAAAGGAAGGAGGCGCGCGCCCCCCTCTGGTCCGAACTGGACAAGGGGTGCAGCCCCCTTTTCCTTCTCTGTCTCCTCCTCTTTCCTTCTCTCCTACTCCAACAAGGAAAGGAGGAGTCCTACTCCCGGTAGGAGTAGGACTCCCCCCTTGGCGCGCCCTTCTCCTAGGCCGGCCACCTCCCCCCTTGCTCCTTTATATACAGGGGCAGGGGGCACCTCTAGACACACAAGTTGATCAAGTTGATCGTCTCTTAGCCGTGTGCGGTGCCCCCCTCCACCATAGTCCACCTCGATAATACTGTAGCGGTGCTTAGGCGAAGCCCTGCGTCGGTAGAACATCAACATCGTCACCACGCCGCCGTGCTGACGAAACTCTCCCTCAACACTCGGCTGGATCAGAGTTCGATGGACGTCATCGGGCTGAGCGTGTGCTAAACTCGGAGGTGCCGTGCGTTCGGTACTTGGATCGGTCGGATCGTGAAGACGTACGACTACATCAACCGCGTTGTTATAACGCTTCCACTTCCGGTCTACGAGGGTACGTAGACAACACTCTCCCCTCTCGTTGTTATGCATCACCATGATCTTGCGTGTGCGTATGAAATTTTTGAAATTACTATGTTCCCCAACAGTGGCATCCGAGCCTGGTTTTATGCGTAGATGTCATATGCACGAGTAGAACACAAGTGAGTTGTGGGTGATATAAGTCATACTGCTTACCAGCATGTCATACTTTGGTTCGGTGGTATTGTTGGATGAAGCGGCCCGGACCGACATTACGCATACGCTTGAGGCGAGACTGGTTCTACCGACGTGCTTTGCACACAGGTGGTTGGCGGGTGTCAGTTTCTCCAATTTTAGTTGAACCTAGTGTGGCTACGCCTGGTCCTTGCGAAGGTTAAAACAGCACCAACTTGACAAACTATCGTTGTGGTTTTGATGCGTAGGTAAGAACGATTCTTGCTAAGCCCGTAGCAGCCACGTAAAATTTGCAACAACAAAGTAGAAGACGTCTAACTTGTTTTTGCAGGGCATGTTGTGATGTGATATGGTCAAGACGTGATGAGATATAAGTTGTTGTATGAGATGATCATGTTTTTGTTGAAGTTATCGGCAATTGGCAGAAGCCTTATGGTTGTCTCTTTATTGCATAAGATGCAAGTGCCAAATAATTGCTTTACTTTATCGCTGTGCGATAGCAATAGTTGCAAGAGCAATAGTTGGTGACACGACCATGTGACGACACATTGATATAGATCAAGATGATGGAGATCATGGTGTCATGTCGGTGACGATGGAGATCATGACGATGCTTTGGACATAGAGATCAAAGGCACAAGATGATGATGGCCATATAATGTCACATATTTTGATTGCATGTGATGTTTATCCTTTATACATCTTATTTTGCATAGTTCGATGGTAGTTTATAAGATGATCTCTCACTAATTATCAAGATAAAAGTGTTCTTCCTGAGTATGCACCGTTGCCAAAGTTCGCCGTGCCCAGACACCACATGATGATCGGGTGTGATAAGCTCTACGTCCATCTACAACGGGTGCAAGCCAGTTTTTGCACACGTAGAATACTCAGGTTAAACTTGACGAGCCTAGCATATGCAGATATGGCCTCGGAACACTGAGACTGAAAGGTCGAGCGTGAATCATATAGTAGATATGATCAACATAGTGATGTTCACCATTGAAAACTACTCCATTTCACGTGATGATCGGTTATGGTTTAGTTGATTTGGATCACGTGATCACTTAGAAGATTAGAGGGATGTCTTTCTAAGTGGGAGTTCTTAAGTAATATGATTAATTGAACTTAAATTTATCATGAACTTAGTACTGGTAGTATTAGCATATCTATGTTGTAGATCAATAGCTCGCTTTTAGCTCCCCTGTTTTATTTTTGATATGTTCCTAGAAAAAACTAAGTTGAAAGATGTTAGTAGCAATGATGCGGATTGGATCCGTGATCCGAGGTTTATCCTCATTGCTGCATAGAAGAATTGTGTCCTTGATGCACCGCTAGGTGACAGACCTATTGCAGGAGCAGATGCAGACATTTTGAACATTTGGCTAACTCAATATGATGACTACTTGATAGTTTAGTGCACCATGCTTAACGGCTTAGAATCGGGACATCAAATACGTTTTGAACGTCATGGACCATATGAGATGTTCCAGGAGTTGAAGTTAATATTTCAAGCAAATACACGAGTTGAGAGATATGAAGTCTCCAACAAGTTATATAGCTAAAAGATGGAGGAGAATAGCTCAAGCAGTGAGCATGTGCTCAGATTGTCTGGGTACTACAATCGCTTGAATCAAGTGGGAGTTAATCTTCCAGATAAAATAGTGATTGACAGAATTCTCTAGTCACCATCACCAAGTTAGTAGAACTTCGTGATGAACTATAATATGCAAGGGATAACGAAAACAATTCCCAAGCTCTTCGCGATGCAAAAATCGGTGAAGGTAGAAATCAAGAAAAACATCAAGTGTTGATGGTTAACAAGACCACTAGTTTCAAGAGAAAGGGCAAATGGAATAAGGGGAACTTCAATAAGAACGGCAAACAAGTTGCTGCTCAAGTAAAGAAACCCAAGTCTGGACCTAAGCCTGAGACTAAGTGCTTCTACTTCAAAGGGACTGGTCACTAGAAGCGGAACTACCCCAATTATTTGGTGGATAAGAAGGATGGAAAAGTGAACAAAGCTATATTTGATATACATGTTATTGATGTGTACTTTACTAGTGTTTATAGCAACCCTTCGGTATTTGATACTGGTTCAGTTGCTAAGAGTAGTAACTCGAAATGGGAGTTGCAAGATAAACTAGTTAAGGGTGAAGTGACGATGTGTGTTGGAAGTGGTTCCAAGATTGATATGATCATCATCACACACTCCCTATACTTTCGGGATTAGTGTTGAACCTAAATAAATGTTATTTGGTGTTTGCATTGAGCATAAATATGATTGGAACATGTTTATTGCAATATGGTTATTCATGTAAGTTAGAGAATAATTGTTGTTCTATTTAGATGAATAAAACCTTCTATGGTCATACACCCAATGAAAATGGTTTGTTGGATCTCGATCGTAGTGATACACATTTTCATAATATTGAAGCCAAAAGATGCAAAGTTAATAATGATAGTGCAACTTATTTGTGGCACTGCCATTTAGGTCATATTGGTGTAAAGCACATGAAGAAAATCCATGCTGATGGGCTTTTGGAATCACTTGATTATGAATCAGTTGATGCTTTTGAACCATGCCTCATGGGCAAGATGACTAAGACTCCGTTCTCTGGAACAATGGAGCGAGCAACAGATTTGTTGGAAATCATACATACTGATGTATGTGGTCCGATGAATATTAAGGCTCACGGCAGGTATCATTATTTTCTGATCTTCACAGATGATTTGAGTAGATATGAGTATATCTACTTGGTGAAACACAAGTCTGAAACATGTGAAAAGTTCAAAGAATTTCAGAGTGAAGTGGAGAATCATCGTAACAAAATAAAAGTTTCTACGATATGATCGCAGAAGTAAAATATTTGAGTTACGAGTTTGGCCTTCAGTTAAAACAATGTGAAATAGTTTTCACTACTCACGCCACCTGGAACACCACAGTGTAATGGTGTGTCTGAACGTCGTAACCGTGCTTTATTAGATATGGTGCGATCTATGATGTATCTTACCGATTACCACTATCGTTTTGGGGTTATGCATTAGAGACAGCTACATTCATGTTAAATAGGGCACCATCTAAATCCGTTGAGACGACACCGTATGAACTGTGGTTTGGCGAGAAACCTAAGCTGTCGTTTCTTAAAGTTTGGGACTGTGATGCTTATGTGAAAAAGTATCAACATGATAAGCTCGAACCCAAATCGGAGAAATAAATCTTCATAGGATACCCAAAAGAAACTGTTGGGTACACCTTCTATCACAGATTCGAAGGCAAGATATTCGTTGTTGAGAATGGATCCTTTCTAGAGAAGGAGTTTCTCTCGAAAGAAGTGAGTGGGAGGAAAGTAGAACTTGATGAGGTAACTATACCTGCTCCCTCATTGGAAAGTATTTCATCGCAGAAATATGTTCCTGTGACTCCTACACCAATTAGTGAGGAAGCTAATGATGATGATCATGTAACTTCAGATCAAGTTACTACCGAACCTCATAGGTAAACCAGAGTGAGATCCGCACCAGAGTGGTACGGTAATCATGTTCTGGAGGTCATGTTACTCGACCATGACGAACCTAGGAACTATGAGGAAGCGATGATGAGTCCAGATTCCACGAGATGGATTGAGGCCATGAAAGATGAGATCCATGTATGAGAACAAAGTATAGACTTTTATTGACTTGCCCGTTGATTGGAGAGCCATTGAGATTAAATGGATCTTCAGGAGGAAGACGGATGCTGATAGTAGTGTTACTATCTACAAAGCTAGAATTGTCGCAAAAAGGTTTTCGAGAAGTTCAAGGTGTTGACTACGATGAGAGTTTCTCACTCGTATCTATGCTTAAGTCTGTCCGAATCATGTTAGCAATTGCCGCATTTTATGAAATTTGGCAAATGGATAAACAAAACTGCATTCTTTAATGGATTTATTAAAGAAGAGTTGTATATGATGCAACTAGAAGGTTTTGTCAATCCTAAAGGTACTAACAAAATATGCAAGCTCTAGCGATCCATCTATGGACTGGTGCAAGCATCTCGGAGTTGGAATATACGTTGTGATAAGTTGATCAAAGCATATAGTTTTATACAGACTTGCGGTGAAGCCTGTATTTATAAGAAAGTGAGTGGGAGCACAGCATTTCTGATAAGTATATGTGTATGACATATTGTTGATCAGAAATAATGTAGAATTATTCTGCAAAGCATAAAGGAGTGTTTGAAAAGGAGTTTTTCAAAGAAAGACCTCAGTGAAGCTGCTTACATATTGAGCATCAAGATCTATAGAGATAGATCAAGACACTTGATAAGTTTTTAATGAGTACATACCTTGAGAAGTTTTTGAAGTAGTTCAAAATGGAACAGTCAAATAAAGAGTTCTTGCCTGTGTTACAAGGTGTGAAATTGAGTAAGACTCAAAGCCCGACCACGGCAGAAGATAGAGAGAGAATGAAAGTCATTCCCTATGCCTCAGCCATAGGTTCTATAAAGTATGTCATGCTGTGTACCAGACCTATTGTATACCCTGCCCTGAGTTTGGCAAGGCAGTACAATAGTGATCTAGGAGTAGATCACTGGATATTGGTCAAAATTATCCTTAGTGGAATAAGGATATGTTTCTCGATTATGGAGGTGACAAAAGGTTTGTCGTAAAGGGTTACGTCGATGCAAGTTTTGACACTAATCCAGATGACTCTAAGTCTCAATCTGGATACATATTGAAAGTGGGAGCAATTAGCTAGAGTAGCTCCGTGCAGAGCATTGTTGACATAGAAATTTGCAAAATACGTACGGATCTGAATATGGCAGACCCATTGACTAAACTTCTCTCACAAGCAAAACATGATCACACCTTAGTACTCTTTGGGTGTTAATCACATAGCGATGTGAACTAGATTATTGACTCTAGTAAATCCTTTGGATGTTGGTCACATGTCGATGTGAACTATGGGTGTTAATCACATGGTGATGTGAACTATTGGTATTAAATCACATGGTGATGTGAACTAGATTATTGACTCTAGTGCAAGTGGGAGACTGAAGGAAATATGCCCTAGAGGCAATGATAAAGTTATTATTTATTTCCTTATATCATGATAAATGTTTATTATTCATGCTAGAATTGTATTAACCAGAAACATAATACATGTGTGAATACATAGACAAACAGAGTGTCACTAGTATGCCTCTACTTGACTAGCTCGTTGATCATAGATGGTTATGTTTCCTAACCATAGACATGAGTTGTCATTTGATTAATGGGATCACATCATTAGGAGAATGATGTGATTGACTTGACCCATTCCGTTAGCATAGCACTTGATCGTTTAGTTTGTTCCTATTGCTTTCTTCATAACTTATACATGTTCCTATGACTATGAGATTATGCAACTCCCGTTTACCGGAGGAACACTTTGTGTGCTACCAAACGTCACAACATAATTGGGTGATTATAAATGTGCTCTACAGGTGTCTCCGAAGGTACTTCTTGGGTTGGCGTATTTTGAGATTAGGATTTGTCACTTCGACTGTCGGAGAGGTATCTCTGTGCCCTCTCGGTAATGCACATCACTTAATCCTTGCAAGCATTGCAACTAACGATTTAGTTGCGGGATGATGTATTACGAAATGAGTAAAGAGACTTGCCGGTAACGAGATTGAACTAGGTATTGAGATACCGACGATCAAATCTCGGGCAAGTAACATACGATGACAAAGGGAACAACGTATGTTGTTATGCGGTCTGACCGATAAAGATATTCGTAGAATATGTGGGAGCCAATATGAGCATCCAGGTTCCGCTATTGGTTATTGACCGGAGACGTGTCTCGGTCATGTCTACATTGTTCTCAAACCCGTAGGGTCTGCACGCTTAAGGTTTCGATGACAGTTATATTATGAGTTTATGAGTTTTGATGTACTGAAGGAGTTCGGAGTCCCGGATGAGATCAGGGACATGATGAGGAGTCTCGAAATGGACGTAAAGATCGATATATTGGACGACTATATTCGGACATCGGAAAGGTTCCGAGTGATTCGGATATTTTTCGCAGTACCGGAGAGTTAGGGGAATTCGCCGGGGAGTATATGGGCCTTATTGGGCCATACGAGAATAGAGGAGAGAGGCCAAAAGGAAGGAGGCGCGCGCCCCCCTCTGGTCCGAATTGGACAAGGGGTGCAGCCCCCTTTTCCTTCTCCGTCTCCTCCTCTTTCCTTCTCTCCTACTCCAACAAGGAAAGGAGGAGTCCTACTCCCGGTAGGAGTAGGACTCCCCCCTTGGCGCGCCCTTCTCCTAGGCCGGCCACCTCCCCCCTTGCTCCTTTATATACAGGGGCAGGGGGCACCTCTAGACACACAAGTTGATCAA
Source organism: Triticum aestivum (assembly GCF_018294505.1). Lineage (NCBI taxonomy): Eukaryota > Viridiplantae > Streptophyta > Magnoliopsida > Poales > Poaceae > Triticum > Triticum aestivum. The sequence continues at coordinate 173,895,357 of NC_057794.1, read as the reverse complement.
GTTGATCGTCTCTTAGCCGTGTGCGGTGCCCCCCTCCACCATAGTCCACCTCGATAATACTGTAGCGGTGCTTAGGCGAAGCCCTGCGTCGGTAGAACATCAACATCGTCACCACGCCGCCGTGCTGATGAAACTCTCCCTCAACACTTGGCTGGATCGGAGTTCGATGGACGTCATCGGCCTGAGCGTGTGCTGAACTCGGAGGTGCCGTGCGTTCGGTACTTGGATCGGTCGGATCGTGAAGACGTACGACTACATCAACCGCGTTGTTATAACGCTTCCACTTCCGGTCTACGAGGGTACGTAGACAACACTCTCCCCTCTCGTTGTTATGCATCACCATGATCTTGCGTGTGCGTAGGAAAATTTTGAAATTACTACGTTCCCCAACACTTCGGTGCTAGGATTGGTCGGATCGTGAAGACGTTCAACTACATCAACCGTGTTGTCATAACGCTTTCGCTTACGGTCTATGAGGGTACATGGACAACACTCTTCCCCTCTTGTTGCTATGCATCACCCAGATAGATCTTGCATGTGCATAGGAATTTCTTGAAATTACTGTGTTCCCCAACAATATGCTTACATGCCATGTCACAATCCTTTGTCACACCATACCCTATGCTTGATGATGATAGTTGTTGGGTGAATCACTAACGCTAATCACATTTGATTTTCCAAGTGTTTGTTGTCTTTGCTTCTTTTGAAGGAATCACGAGATGGTGCGTGATGTAGGGTAGAACCTCATGTCGCTTGAAGCTACGTCGGTATTTCCCCAAAGTGGAAGGGATGATGCAACACAAACACGGTAGGTATTTCCCTCAGATATGAAACCAAGGTTATTGAACCAGTAGGAGAACCAAGCAACACAACATAAACAACACCTGCACACAAATAACAACTTCTCGCAACCCGACGTGTTAAAGGGGTTGTCAATCCCTTCCGGGGTACGGCGCGTGAAGATAGGCAAACAGACGTGAGGTAAATTTGTAGTAGATTGATAGATCAAACGCCAATTAAAATAAATAAGAATAGATTGCAGCAAAGTATTTTTGGGTTTTTGGTTTAGTAGATCTGAAAATAAACGCAAAGGAAAATAGATCGCAAAGGCAAATAATATGAGAAAGAGACCCGGGGGCCGTAGGTTTCACTAGTGGCTTCTCTCGAGAAAAATAGCGAACGATGGGTGAACAAATTACTGTTGGGCAATTGATATAACTTCAAATACTCATGACGATATCCAAGCAATGATCATTACATAGGCATCACGTCCAAGATTAGTAGACTGGCTCCTGCCTGCATCTACTACTATTACTCCACACATCGACCGCTATCCAGCATGCATCTAGTGTATGAAGTTCATGGAGAAACAGAGTAATGCAATAAGAACGATGACATGATGTAGACAAGATCTATCTATGTACAGATAGGCCCCATTGTTTTATCCTTAGTAGCAACAATACATACATGTCGGTTCCCCTTCTGTCACTGGGATCAAGCACTGTAAGATCGAACCCATAACAAAGCACCTCTTACCATTGGAAGATAAATGGATCAAGTCGGCCAAACAAAACCCAAATATCGAAGAAGAAATAAGAGGCTATAAGAAATCATGCATAAAAGAAAACAAAGAAACTCAAATACTTTCATGGATATAAAAAGATAGATCTGATCATAAACTCAAAGTTCATCGATCCCAACAAACACACTGCAAAAGAGTTACATCATATGGATCTCCAAGAGACCATTGTATTGAGAATCAAGAGAGAGAGACACACACTACTACAAAAAAACCTAGTAGTAGCGCTTGAAATATGCATAGCAGTAGCGCTGGGACCAACGCTACTACTACCATGCTACAGCTAAGTTGTAGCAGTAGTGCTGGTATGGGCAGCGCTACCGGTAAGTATTGTTAGCAGTAGCTCTTCCTGGACAAGCGCTACTGATACCTATCTGTAGCGCTTGTTTACATGATGCACTGCTGCTAAGCTAGCGCTACTACTAGGTGCTTTCAAGTGCTACTGCTAATGTTCCTGCTTTCACTAATTCGCACCCCTCCATCTATTTGTGTTGTATTTATACAAGCTATATACAATAGTTTCATCAGATCATACTAAACATACACTATTCTCATCATATCATAGACATACAGTAGTCTCATCATACCATCATCATCGTCATCATTCAACACAAATATCATCAAATCTCGAAAATAGCGATACACAAGTGTGATCATGTCATGTCTCGAATAAGTGCAACTGCATGGTCATGGCACACACACACAAGTTTCATCATCTCTATCTAAAACATGATGTAGAAGAGAAGAGCGGTCAGCATGAGCCAGAGCACGACTATGTAGTATCAGCGGTCCTGCCCCTGCTCATGCTGGAGTGTCCACCTCAAGTAACTACTTTCTGCTTCGGCTTTGCTGTCGAACCCTCTGTGGCTAGCACCCGGGTACCTGTGCACCTGAGCCTGAGCGGCTGGCCAGTGGTCGTAGACTCCTGGAACCCTCCCAACATACACGGTGTAGTAGCCCTTCACCATCTTTGATCTCTATACCTGCATCATGAGTTGATGAATTGAACGATAATATGCAACATAATGTACTTAAGAAAACAAGGAGGCATACTTAGCAAAATACAAGCAACCAATAGTAAACATAAATGACGAAGTTCCTCATACCCAAACTAATTAATTAGAGCGATCTACACTAGTTCAGGACCACAATTTAGTTACATCACATAGTTTCGCCGTGCATAAATTCAAAGTTTTGCCATAGAAAGACAATAGTGACACATTTTCATCAACAATCAGTCCTCCATGTCGGCATTCCAATCTTCATAGTCAGGGAGGAAGAACCCGAGCTTCTTGAAAGGCTTCAGGTCCAGACGTTGAGCAAGTAGCAGTGCTCGGACATCTTCCCGCGTGATTGGCCCATGGTAGAACATCCCTGTTGGTTCGAGGACCTGCTTCATGATCACTTGGGCAAGTTCAAACTGTACGTGATAAAAATCAGCTCTGATTGATGATCCGGTGTCCTTCCTATGCTTGTGGCCCAGCTGACAATCTCGGCATCGTTGGTAGTAGGTGACATGCGAAGGCGTTGATTATCCCTTCTGTAGTCGATCAGGTGATGCATGAGGTAGAATCCATCAGCCATACTGGTGTGCGATTGTTGGATGCAGTAGAAGTCGGTCTTATGAATGAAAGCCAGCCTGCGATTCCTATACTTTTTCACCTTGATATATCCACCAGACTGGCTGAAGGTTAACATGGCACTATCGAGAACACTCTTTATGTGCTTGTAATCCTTTTTCCTCAGGTTCTTCGATGAGTCCAAGTACATCGCATGGGAGTATTCCGGGGACAGAATGATGAGGACGCCCCCACTGCGTAAATTAAGTACACCTCCGATTAGCCTCCATGCTTGCAAAGGAATGATTAACACTTACGAAAGGATATGTGCGGATGACTTATGTGGGATGATAAGGCAAGAGAATCACTTCGTTGTCCTTATTAGCGATCATGAATTCACCGAGGTACTTGCTCGCATAGTCACGGTGCTCTTTGCAAACTACCAAGAAGCTCTCATGCATATAGAACGGGTCCGCGACACAGATATATTTGATGTTCTCAACCCTGATGAAGTAGTTCAGATACAGCGCATACATGCGGATGAACTGGAAATCCAGCTTGGTCATGTGGAACATGTCGTAGATGTAGTCAAATCGCAGGATGAACTTATTCGTGGGCCATCTCTCGACGTAGAACTTCCCACTCGGCACCTGAGCCGCGTAAAGCGGGTATCCCGGTTTTTCCGCTACCAGAAGGCTTTTATCTCTGGCCATCACATCTTCATGGAGTCTCCTTAGATCATTGTTCAGTATGTGCTCTAGCACTTTCGCAGGTAGGATCGGCTAGCCGGTGACATGGAAGCGCTGCACACCTTCGACAGGTATTCTTTCTACCACCCGAGGCTTCAGAGGAGGCTGGCTGCTTGAAGCAGCTTTGGCTCCTTTAGGGCCTTTCTTGTCCGGTCTCCTCCTTTGCTTCTTGGCGGGTGGCGGTAGTGAGGCCATCATACCTTCCCTAACCACCGCCCCCAGTGTCGTCGGGCTAATCAGTGGACGGGCCTCGGGGGGTTGCTGGGTACAGGCGACATCTAGAGGCGTCTCCTGCGAGGATCGCTTGAAGAGAGACTTTTTGCATTCTTCCTTAGGACGTTCCGGCTCCGGCAAATCAGGCAGCATCAAGTCATCATCTCCAAGCTCATAGCCTGAGTCATCACCGTCCTGAGCCATCAACCCTCCATCATCATAGGCGGTATTGAAATACTTGTCTGGGTCATCATCATCATCATCCATGTCATCATCAACATTTTCTTCTTTAATAGCGGGGGCTACATCATCTGGCACTTATGGAGGCTCTCCCTCACGTCGTCCGCTATCACTCGCCAGGACAGGTGCAGTAATGTGGTAGGTGGGGTGGTGTTCATACCTTCTTGAGAAGGTGGCGTTGGTGTGATACTGGGCGCCTCGAGATGAAGAAGAGACTTCAGCCAAGGCAAGAACCAGCTCTTGCATGCGCCAATCATCTTAGGGGTCTCATCGTCATCGACTGGTACAGGAGGAGGCAAATCCTTGAAGCCTGCAAAGACACTGGCCCCATTAACCTTGGAGACGCCATCGGGCATCTCTCGGTTGTGGAACATGCAGTCCTTCGGATTCACGATCGTTGCCTTTCCCACGGCCACCTTCTGGCCCTTCATGTCGTAGAGTAGGGTGCACGGGGTGTCGTCGGCCTACAAAGGAGACATGTCTGCGATGACAAACATCCGAAAGGCAACGAAGACTATAGACATGCTGGTGAAAAGGGTGTGACGCGTAATTACCGTGAGGGCATCGAGCTCAGCCAGCGATAAAGGCCCACCGAGCATGCAAGAGACGGAGGTCGGGCTACTATGAACAAGAGCGGGACCTTTTGCGGTTGCTTGAGAAGGTGCTGGTGCTGTGGTGTTCGCCGAATTGCTCCCGACAAAGCTGGGAATGGGAAAGTCCTCTAGCCGTGCATTTGGATTGTTCTTCATGAATTTGATAAGTGTCAGAATCAAGCTGATCACCGCGTCAGTGACGGCTGCACTGACGGCCCCGAGCAACTCTTCTTTCGTCTCATCTTTGGCCTTATTGACCGCAATCACGACCTTCTCGTCGATGCTCTGCTGAGTGGCGACCGACCGTCTCTTCCTTCTTTCCTCTGGCTCCTCGGGGTAGCACGTCTTCCACGAGGCGCCATCTCCTATGCCGTGCACACGTCCTTAGGACAGCCGCTTGTCCACCGGGACCTCTTTCAGTATGTTCAGGGCCTGGTTGAATGGGGTGTCCCACTTGGGCCGCGCCGACGTCTATGATGACTCATAGCTTTCGGCTGCCTTTTGGTGCTGCTCTTTCTTCAAAAGGAACATGGATGGTTTACTAATGTGACAAAACTTGCAGTCGAATTGATTGGAAGCTAATATGATAATGTGGTAATATAACAATTACCAGAAGTCTCATGAACTCCCTCGTGTTCGGGTCCATATAAAAGATCTTTTTTTCTTTGTCCCACTTGTACCAGGCCCTGATCCAGTCATGCTCCAGCGGGTCGGTGAACTCCGCCAAGGGGTCTGGGATTCCGTGACTTTCACATTCGGCGTCCTCCTTGGCACATACGTTCCTCTTCCCCTCGTAACAACGGCTTCCGAGGTGGTGGGGAGGCATGTTCCTGGCCTGGAGCGCCTTCATTTTCTACGACTTTGCCTTGACACTTTCTTTATCGCAATTCTCCTTGAATTTTGCAGAGTCCTCTTTCGTTATTGATGGATTATCAGCATGAATCTTGGACCACGGTTCATTCTTCGCAAACGCTTTTTTCACCCGAACTTTCCAGGAGGACAAGTCGTTGGTAAACGTCACCATCGCCTTGTTGTTTATCTTTGTTATGGCGATGTCTTCCCACGCGTCTTTATATTCTTCTTCATTCCGACCGGGGAACAAGAACCTATTGTGCAACTTCTTTAGGAGCATGTTCTGCATATGTGGTATCTGCCTCAACCTCTCGTCGTTGATGTTGGCGGTTTCCCTGAGGATGCATCCAAGTTGATTGCCCCAGCACTTGCGCGCTTCCTCCAGCGCAGTTGGCTCTAAATTCTTGTGGTGCATCTCCGTGACCACAATTTGTGCGATGCCAAGCTCATTTCGTCTTCGTGTCCTGTTCTTCTTTGTTGCTTTACCGGCTACGACAGCATCATTGCTGGTCTCGGGGGTGGTGTTGGTCCCGGTGCCAGTGCCGGTGTCGGCGTCAGTGTTAGGGTTGGTGCCACTGCCACCACCATGCAACCCCATCTGGTGTCCGTCCAGGTAAATAGTGATTTGCTGCCTCGATGGGGTCTTCGAGGCGAGCAGAACTACCCATGACTTCGGCGTCGGTAGACATGTTTCCTATTGATCAACAATTGTAAATAAAATATATAATGAAGAGGAAAAAAGGCCCTATGTTTGGTCAGAATGTTGATTCATTCCCCTTCTGGCAAATCCCGGGTACTCCATATGTCCTAGTTTCTAGCACAAGTCATGCCGAAAAACACGGAAATTTTTGACATTACCTTTGCTAAAAAGTGGACATGAGGAGATCTTGAAATTTGCTGGAACGGAAATGAATCAACATTCCGGCAAAACATAGGCTAGTAGGATAATTTTCAACATTCAACCAACATTGCTAAACCAACATATATCATTCAAGCAAAGCATGCTTGTACTTAAATGCACAAAAATGACAAAAATAGCTACAAACTTGCTCTCTCTCTCTCTCTACAAATTTTGCTAACTTTGCTAATATTTTTATACGTAATTTTTTGCTACTGTTTTTTTATAAATTGCTACAGTTTTTCTAAATTTTGCTACTGTTTTTTTTAAAATTGCTACTGTTTGTATACCTATTTGCTAATCAGCTACTTCCCTAATTTGCTAAGTAAAGTAGATGACTTTGCTAAATTTTGCTAACTTCTCTATTTTTTGCGAAATTTGCTAACTTTCCCTAAAAGCCCTAAACAGTGAGAGAGGTGGGCAGGGGAGAGGAGAGGGAGAGGAGAGGCTTACGATGAGGGAGCTCAGGCTCGGGCGGCGGCTGTGGAGGGCGGCGAACGGCGGCGACGGCGAGGTCAAGGGCACGCGTGCAGGAGAGAGGCGGGTGCGGCGTTGTGGTCGAGGGCGGGCAGGGGAGACGCCTGTGAGGTTGAGGGCGCGGCTCGGGAGACAGCAGGCGACGAGGTCGATGGCGGCCACGGGCGACGGCCGGCGGTCGAGAGCGAGTAGGGCCATGGACGGCGCGAGGGCGGGCAGGGCGACGACGGCGGCGACAGAGTGGGGGAAAGAGGGTGGGGAGGGGGGAATTGGGACTTGGCGGTTGGCAAAATTTGAGCCCTCGCGGGTTAACTCAAAATAGTAGTAGCGCTGGGTTGTAAGGCAGCGCTACTGCTAATGGCGCATAGTAGTAGCGCTTTTTTAGAACCCAGCTAATGGTCCTCAATCCAACGCTACTGCTATCTGTTCCAATTTTTATTCTTTTCTTTTTATTCTTTTCCTTTTCTAGTTTTTAGTTTTATTTCTTTTATTATTTTCCTTTTCTTTTCTGTTTCCTTTACCTTTTCTTTTCTACCGCTTTCTCCATTTTGTTTTGTTTTTTTCTCCTGATGACGGCGCGTCTCCCTCTCCCCCACTGCGCGAATATCACCGGAACCATGCATGTGGTGGTAACATATCAGTTGACCGATAATGCCAAGCTCGTTTCTGATTAGCTGCGTCAACAACGTTTCACATTGAGCTTCTTCCCTTTCTTGTTCGTTGCCGAGTAATTGAGCCCCTCCTTGTGACTTTTCCGGAGCCATGGATTTTGATCTTTCTTAGGTAATGTAGTATTGATTCTTATTTTCACGCATGCTTCATCGTCATCTTCCCTCATTAGGTTGTCGTATTGGTCGTAGTCTTCCTCGTTGGCTACTCCATCCATTCCGACAATTCTCCTTTTGGATCTCCTCATGACAACACGGCTAGGATTGGCCTGGTCGGTTGTGAAGAAGCATTGTGTCACATGCTTAGCGTGTACCCATGGCTCATTTTTGGCGATGATGTTAACGTTCACGGGAGTGCTCTTCGCGTCTGGTATAGACATGGTGGTGAAATACTTGTTTTCTCTTACGATGTCCTTGGCCCATCTAACACGGAACGTCTGAAAGTGCGTTATATCGACTAGAGGGGGTGAATAGGCGATTTTTATGAAATTCTTCACTGAGGAATTTGCCGGTGAGGAAATTCCTTAGCGAAGAACTACTAGCAGCAGAATAAGTACTCAAAAGTAAATATAACAGAATACAAGCATAGTCATCATGATGAAATGAAGACAGGCACAGAGTACAGGAAGCGTAATCACAGGATAACTCAGGATGAAGACAAATAGACTGAAGAAACTGAACTGAGGAAATTGAGGAAGTCTTCAGTCAAAGTCTTCAAACACAGATATGAACAAATAGACAACACAATTATGAGGAAATGAAATAGTTGAGGGAATAGAACCAGTAAGCGTGGTGAAGACAATGATTTGGTAGGCCAGTTCCAACTGCTGTCTCAGTTGTACGTCTGGTTGGAGCGGTTGAGTATTTAAACTCAAGGACACACAGTCCCGGACACCCAGTCAAAGACACTTAGTCCAAGACACCCAGTCCTCACCGTATTCTCCTTGAACTAAGGTCATACAGACCTCGTCCAATCACTTGTGGTAAGTCTTCAGGCGACTTCCAAACCTTCACAAACTTGGTCACCCGGTGACCCACAATTCCTCTTGGATGCTCTAGACCATGACGCCTAACCGTCTGGAAGAAGCACAGTCTTCAAAGGTAACAAGCGTCGGATCCACTCAGGATCAATCTCTTCAGTGATGCACAATCACTTGGGGTTTGTAGGTGTTTGTGTTTTGGGTTTTTGGTTTTTCCTCACTTGATGATTTTTGCTCAAAGTCCTCTGTGACGCCCCGAGACCGTTGCGCCAGGTGTCTTCCAGTTATTCGCTATTGTTGCCTTGTCATTTGCTTGCATGTTGCATCTTGTCTTGTCATCATATGCATTGCATCATCATGTTTTCAAAACTTGCATTCGTCTGGGTTTCCCTAGTTTCGTCCGTTGTCTGTTCTGAGCCCAGACACACTTGCACGCGCCCGCGGCACGTCCGAAATATTATTTTCTAACTGGCCGGGAAATGTTATCAGAATGGGTTGAAAGTTGGCATGTGGTGTTGTTATGTGGTAGGTAGGCCGCCTGCCAAGTTTCATCGCATTCGGAGTTCGTTTGATAGCCCAACGGATAACTATAGCGACATTATAGTCGGTCTAACGTCGGACGTTTTCGGTCTCCGGAAACAGTCGCCGGGCCTCCCTCTCTTCTCTTCGCTCAGCTCGAGACCGTCTACACAGCCCACTACCTACCGCCAGGTCCAACCTAACCTCTCTCGTCAGCCTGCGGCCCTCCTCGCGCGCGCATCCGAAAATTGTCCCGGACCCGACCCGGGCTGTCTCTACCGTTGTGTCCGGATCACCCCCTAACGTCTACAAAATATCACTGTTTTATTATTTAGACTCCCTAGCCTATTCTTTCTGAACCGTCTGATTTCGATCGGAGGATCCAAACTCCCTCTTTTCCTTATATTAATAGACCACCACCTACCAAATCTAGCCTAACCCTAAAACCTAGGAGGCTTGTCCCTCCCCGCCGCCACTCCTCTCCCACATCGGGATCTCCTCCCGATCCAAATCCATCCCCTCCCAAATCCCCCTCGTTTTCAGCACAAGCCAATCTCCTCCGTCTTCCATTTGATCCAACCAAGCCACGCCAGATCCATCCTCCTGTCCCCTTGCACCGAGGCCCAGCAGAAGGAGCTCGAGCTCCCCTGCCCTGAAGCCACCGCCTTCGACCGACCCGCGCCGCTCCCTCGTCTCCAGCTTCCCGATCATGCCGGGCCGGTGAGATGCCCAGGTCGCGTCGCCATTCCTCTGCACCTTCTCCTTCCTTTTTCCCATCACGCTGCTCCTCCCTAACCATCCCCCTCGTCTTGTTCCTTTTTCTCACAGCGAACCAGCGCCACCGCAGAAGCTCGCCACTTGCCCCGCAAGTTCGCCGCCCTGCTTCATGCCTCGACGACCCTCGCCTGGAGCCTCGCCTGTGCTGCACCCCTCACCTAACCTTGTCGCCGCCTTGCCTGCTCGGTGCCCAGCCTACAGCGCTGAGATGTCTCTGCATGGACTGCGCCAAGCCCAGCTCTGCCTCACGCCCGAGCATCGCGAGCTCCTGTACCTTCCGCGTCGTCCCGACCTCCTCCTCCACCGTCGCCCTTTGCTTCGAGCTGCCGTCCGCGCCCCGATCTCCTCCAAGACCGGCCGGACCTCCTCCGGGCGCCAAGGCCCGCCCAGACACCGCTGCAAGTCCTACGCCGCCGAGTCCGCCGCTGCATCCCCTTCTTTCCCTGCGCTGCTGTTCGGATGAGCAGAGTGCAGCGCCCCTGCTTCATTGACCGACTCAGATCGAACCGTTGCCCTGTTCGTCTCGATTCAGCGAGACCGGGCCGGCCTCCTCGTGCCCGCGTGGATCGCTTCCTGCAGCGAGGCCCAGCGCGCCCCTCTCCTCTCCGTTGTGGGCCGAAGCCCATGGGTGAGGCCACCCACAGAGCCCCTCCTTTGTTTTATTTCTACCGTTGGGCCAGACTGCAGTTTTGGCCCGAGATGTGGTTTTTTCCCAGAATGTTTTAGCTAATTTTCCCGAGAACGCAGATTTACAGAAAAGCCCTTGCACTTCATGCATTTAATAACTCACCAACCGTGCATCGGATTAAAACAATTTATATATGAAACTTGCTTAGAAATTCATCTAGTTTCATAATATGTCACTCTCATCCATGTTTAACATGTTTAAAATGCTGTTTCTTTAAATTTGCTTAAATAACTTGCTAAACTGCTTTACTTCATAACTAAATAACCGTAGCTCCAAATTTAATAAACTTTATATGTGAATGGGTAGAAAAATGCCTAGTTTAACATGGTGCACTCATCTTGCATGCTTAACAACTATAAAATTTGGTTTAGAGAAGAAGAGTACCAAACCTAATATATGCATATGAGGATTTTACCGGACTTGTTGTTTGTTGTTCCGGCCTCATTTAAACTTGCCTAGATAGGTAGTTTTCTTTTGCTTCACCCCTTGCCATGCTAGCCAACATTTAATATTGTTGAGTACCTAAACGAGAGAGAACTAAATAAGTCGCGCGGTGTTTTCTTCAATATGCAACTCCGTTGCATGTTGAGCTCCACTTAATTTGTAGGATTGTTTGTGCATTTTGCCATGCCATGTATCTTTAAACCGGACATGCATCATACTTGGTTGTGCATCATGCCATGCTTATGTCGTGGTTGTTTAGTATGTTGTGTGCTTATTTCCGGTGTTGCTTCTTCGAGTTGGTACTGTTAACGTCGCGTTTGTGAGGACCCGTTTGGCTACGTCCGATTGTCTTCTTCATGGACTCGTTCTTCTTCCTTGCGGGATCTCAGGCAAGATGACCATACCCTCGAAATCATTTCTATCTTTTCTTGCTAGTTGCTCGCTCTTTTGCTATGCCTATGCTGCGATACCTACCATTTGCTTATCATGCCTCCCATATTGTTGGACCAAGCCTCTAACCCACCTTGTCCTAGCAAACCGTTGTTTGGCTATGTTACCGCTTTGCTCAGCCCCTCTTATAGCGTTGTTAGTTGCAGGTGAAGATTGAAGTTTGTTCCTTGTTGGAACATGGAGATGTTGTTCCTTGTTGGAACATGTTTACTTGTTGGGATATCACAATATCTCTTATTTAATTAATGCATCTATATACTTGGTAAAGGGTGGAAGGCTCGGCCTTATCCCTGGTGTTTTGTTCCACTCTTGCCGCCCTAGTTTCCATCATATCGGTGTTATGTTCCCGGATTTTGTGTTCCTTACGCGGTTGGGCTATTATGGGAACCCCTTGACAGTTCGCCTTGAATAAAACTCCTCCAGCAATGCCCAATATTGGTTTTACCATTTGCCACCTAGCCTTTTCTTTTCCCTTGGAAGTCGCGCTCCTGAGGGTCATCATTATTTTAACCC
>NC_057794.1:173873704-173882795 GCF_018294505.1 Triticum aestivum | reverse complement strand
AGCGCCCCCTCGGGGAAACTTGAGGTTTGGTTTTAGTTGTACGGATTGCTCATCTGAGTGTGCCCTGAGAACGAGATATGTGCAGCTCCTATCGGGATTTGTCGGCACATTCGGGCGGTGTTGCTGGATTTGTTTTGACTTGTCGAAGTTGTCTTGTAGAACCGGGATACCGAGTCTGATCGGAATGTCTCAGGAGAAGGTATATCCTTCGTTGACCGTGAGATCTTGTGATGGGCTAAGTTGGGACACCCCTGTAGGGATTTGAACTTTCGAAAGCCGTGCCCGCGGTTATGGGCAGATGGGAATTTGTTAATGTCCGGTTGTAGAAAACCTGAAGTTGACCTTAATTAAAAGACATCAACCGCGTGTGTTACCATGATGGTCTCTTTCCGGCGGAGTCCGGGAAGTGAACACGGTGTTGGAGTTATGCTTGACGTAGGTTGTTCTAGGATCACTTCTTGATCATAGTTTCTCGATCGTGCTTCGCCTTCTCTTCTCGCTCTCATTTGCGTATGTTAGCCACCATATATGCTAGTCGCTTGCTGCAGCTCCACCTCATACCTTTACCTTATCCATAAGCTTAAATAGTCTTGATCTTGAGGGCGTGAGATTGCTGATGTAACGCCCCAAGACCGGAGCTTCAGATGCCTTCCAAGGTTTCCGGGTTTCGACGTGTGATTTGTTTTATTCGTTGCATCATGTGCATTGCATCATGTCATCATGCCATCATCTCATAAATCTTTTGCATCTCAACTAAATAAATTGTGTGGATCTTCGATCCATTTAAATCGAGGGAAGAGTGACTTATCTTTATAACATATCCTCCTAATAATTACTGAGCTATTAGTAAATATTCCATTCTTTTGGAATTAGCCGTTGACACACTTGCAAATAAATCCCAATGCCTTTGTTATCTCAATTCTTGGTCTCCGACTTGGCCTCATATTCTTTTATCGTTTTATCGAGGCTCTTCCTAAATGTTCAACATTTTTGGAAACTTCGGATTCCTACTCCTTTTCAAACGAGTTGAATTAAATTCAAATACATTTGAATTTAATCTTTCAATCTTGGCCACTTCTATTTCCGCGGAATGAGCACATTTTTTTGAATCCGGGGAAATTATTCCCATGCGCAACTCCTTCCCAAACCCTCTCTTTCTTCTCCTCTCCCTATTTTTTCTTTTCTATTAAAGTAAATAAGATTTTAAGAGAGAGGGAGAAATAGCAGCAGTGCCCTTGGGCCTCACTGTTCAGCCCAGCAGCCTGGGATCTCTTCCTGCGGCCTGTTCAAAAGGCCCGGTTGACCCCCCCTTCTACTGGGCCGGCCCCAAGCCCACCTAACCCTCTAACCCTAAAACTAACCCTCTCTCTGCCCGATCCCACTCACCCTCTCCCTGTCGTCCTCGTCCACCACCGCCAGGGAGAAGCCCCGCGCGTCGATCTCTCCCTCATCTCGCTCCTCCCTCGATCCCTCTCCTCCTCTGTTTCCTACTGCCCAGCGCCATCCACACCCGCAACGTGCCCCATCCCCGCACTCCCTCACGCATCGCCAGGGAGGGGAGTTCCCCAGCAAGCATGAGCCTCGTCGGCCCACCTCCTTTTTCCTCACAGCGCCATGGCCTCTACTCGAGCAGTGGCCGCCCACATCTCACCGGAGAGACTCCTCCTCGCCGCCTCGATGTGCATCGAAGGTCTGGGCACCGTGAACGAGTTCCCCCGCGACCAGCGCCGCCGTGGACGTTCCCTACCCGCCGGGAGGGCCTCGTCCCTACCTCCGGCGCGCCAAGTTCATCGTCATCCTCCCCCTTGCTGTTGCTGCTCCTTGTAGGTCTTCCTGGTGCCCTCGTCTCTGCTCGCGGGAGGACGAGTGCGACCGCTGCTTCGATCTGCGATGCGCGAGACCCCTTGGCCTTGCTGTAATCTGGATATGTCAATACCACCGTTGCCACGTTGATTCCTCTGCCCCGGAGTACCTCAAGTTCGTCTACACGAGGCTGCCAAGTACCTCTACGCATGGATATCGCCAAGTACCACGATGATACAAGAACAATTACCATTGACGTGCATCTTGCCAAGTTCCACGATGCCGTAAAAGTTTCTTCCTGAACATGTACAACTACAACGTGAACGAGTATCACGACGACCCTTGAAGAGCTCGGATCCGTCAAGTTCCACTACCGCCGATTAGTACGACTACCGTCACAAAAACGAGACCGTCAAGACTGGGCCGACAAGTACCCCAACGTCATGTGTACAACGACCGTCGCTGAAGACCTGGGTAGCAAAAAAACATCAAGTACCTATGACCGAAGAATGCCAAGTACCTCTCCGAAAAACGAACATGTACCACTACGTCCGGAAGAGCGGATCCGTCAAGTCCAACAACGAATGTGTACAACTGGCGGCGACCCCGAACAACTACGAAACGAGAACAACTACTTCGACTACCGTCGCGGAACGTCTACTTCCCCTACATCGCATCGAACTCGAACCCCTCCGATAACACACGTTTCGAAGGTATAACCCTGAGACGACCGCCCGTGAACGAATGCATGTGTGATGTATGAGATTCTCGTGTTTGCTCCGTGCTCAAATTTTCGGTGCACGTTGCCCCTCTTTTGCCTTGTCACCATCGTCGACTCATGGGACACCCGGTATCCGGGAGTGCCCCACCATCTTCTGCACGCATCCGCACACTTCTCCTTTGCATCGGTATCTCAATCGAGTTACCGTAACCGGGACATTGCCGTGGCACCGTTTCGGTATCGTTGCCGTGGAACCCCATTTCCTTTCCACCACGGTGACAAATGCTTCATAATGCTCTTGTCAACTTGTAATATAAATTGCATAAACTTGTTAATGTCATCCGCATCATGATAACAACAATTAAAATGTTTAGATTGTTGTTGCAATAAATTACTAAGGGATATAGGGATTTACCGGATTCGTTACTTGTTATATCCGGCCCCATTTAAATTGTTAGATGGTATGGTTTTGTTATGCTTCACCTTTTGCCATGTTAATCAAAATTTAATATTGTTGAGTTCCTAACCGGGAGTGAACTAAATAATTGATGTGGTGTTCCGTCAATATGCAACTCGTTGCATATTGAGCTCCACTAAATTTGTAGGATTGCTTGTGCACTTTGCCATGCCATGCCTCATTAATCCGGACATGCATCATACTTGATTGTGCATCTTGCCATGTTTATGTGATGGTTGTTTTACTATGTTGTTTGCTCCTTTCCAGTGTTGCTTCTTCGGGTTGGTTCCGATAACGTCGTGTTGTGAGGATTCGTTCGACTACATCAATTTGTCTTCTTAACGGACTCGTTCTTCTTCCTTGCGGGATTTCAGGCAAGATGACCATACCCTCGAAATCACTTCTATCTTTGCTTGCTAGTTGCTCGCTCTTTTGCTATGCCTATGCTGCGATACCTACCACTTGCTTAACATGCCTCCTATATTGTTTAACCAAGCCTCTAACCCACCTTGTCCTAGCAAACCGTTGATTGGCTATGTTACCGCTTTGCTCAGCCCCTCTTATAGCGTTGTTAGTTGCAGGTGAAGATTGAAGTTTGTTCCTTGTTGGAACATGGAGATGTTGTTCCTTGTTGGAACAAGTTTACTTGTTGGGATATCACAATATATCTTATTTAATTAATGCATCTATATACTTGGTAAAGGGTGGAAGGCTCGGCCTTATGCCTGGTGTTTTGTTCCACTCTTGTCGCCCTAGTTTCCGTCATATCAGTGTTATGTTCCCGGATTTTGCGTTCCTTACGTGGTTGGGTAATAATGGGAACCCCTTGACAGTTCGCCTTGAATAAAACTCCTCCAGCATGGCCCAACATTGGTTTTACCATTCGCCACCTAGCCTTTTCTTTCCCTTGGGTTCTGTAGACTCAAGGGTCATCTTTATTTTAAACCCCCGGGCCAGTGCTCCTCTGAGTGTTGGTCCAAACCGAGCGATGTCCGGAGCTACCAGGGGCAACTCTGGGCTGGCCCACCCGACGTCTGGCTCATCCGGTGTGCCCTGAGAACAAGATATGTGCAGCTCCTATCGGGATTTGTCGGCACATCTGGGTGGCTTTGCTGGTCTTGTTTTACCATTGTCGAAATGTCTTGAAACTGGGATTCCGAGTTTGATCGGGTCTTCCCGCTAGAAGGAATATCCTGCGTTGACCGTGAGAGCTTGTCATGGGCTAAGTTGGGACACCCCTGCAGGGATTTGAACTTTTGAAAGCCGTGCCTGCGGTTATCAGAAGATGGGAATTTGTTAATGTCTGGTTGTAGAAAACCTGAAGTTGACCTTAATTAAAATACATCAACCACGTGTGTAACCAGGATGGTCTCTTCTCGGCGGGGTCCGGGAAGTGAACACGGTATTGGAGTTATGCTTGACATAGGTTGTTCTAGGATCACTTCTTGATCATACTTTTATCGACCGTGCTTTGCCTTCTCTTGTCGCTCTCATTTGCGTATGTTAGCCACCATATATGCTAGTCGCTTGCTGCAGCTCCACCTCATACCTTTTTCCTTACCCATAAGCTTAAATAGTCTTGATCGCGAGGGTGCGAGATTGCTAAGTCCCCGTGACTCACAGATACTTCCAAACCAGTTTGCAGGTGCCGATGAGTCCTTGCAGATGACGCAACCAAGCTCAGGAGGAGCTCGATGAAGATCTTGTCCTTTGTGTTGTTTTGTTCTAGTTGATCAGTAGTGGAGCCCAGTCGGGGTCGATCGGGGACCTTGTCGCATTTGGGGTTCTTCTTTTATTTTGGTTCCGTAATCGGACCTTGTGTGTATCTGGTTGATGTAATGCTTTATTCATGTATTTGTGTGAAGTGGCGATTGTAAGCCAACTATGTATCTTTTCCCTTATTGTATTACATGGGTTGTTTGCGAAGATTACCTCACTTGCGACATTGCTTTCAATGCGGTTATGCCTCTAAGTCGTGCTTCGACACATGGGAGATATAGCCGCATCGAGGGCGTTACAAGTTGGTAATCAGAGCCTTCCCCGACCTTAGGAGCCCCCACTGCTTGATCGTTTTTAGCAACCGTTGTTGAGTCTAGAAAAATGTTTCGAGTCATTTAGGAATTATATGTCTAAGAGTTTAGGAATTCTTTTTACTCCCCAGTCCCTTCATCACTCTGGTAAGGCATCCTGACGTAGAGTTTTGACTCTTCTCTTCTCAAATTTCACTAAACAAAATTTAGGATCACGCGGGTATCTTGGAATCGTTCCGATCAATTTGTGACGAGAACATTGTTCTTGGTGCCTCCTGTCATTTAGGGGTTGTGGCAGTGTCCCGAGGAGTTGAGCTCCGAGGTGTTGTCGTCACAATTTTATCATTGCAGTTCTGGAATACCTGAGTTTAGTTCGCCAACATCGAAAATCTCTTTTATGCAGTTCTTGGTGAGATAACCTCGACGCCACCCAGTACTGGGGCGGGAGTTCGGGAGTATTGCCATAACTCGTATAACGGATGCTTTTCGAAGGTTGAGGTAGATGATTTCCAAAGGTTTCTTGGTTATGTGTTGAAGGATGGATGCAGGTGGATGTAGGATTTGCTAGTTTTGGGTGAGATATTATGCTTCCCCTGTATCCCCAACATCTGATTGCATAACCGGAAAGTTTCGGGAGTTTGTAAGTGGGAATTCAAGTAGCTCTTAGGATATCTTTTCGACAGATGTATGATATGAAATTGGGGTTCGACGTCTAGTGGTCCGCCTATTCACGGTTGGTTTTACAGTGGTCTCGTTGTGTCTTAAAGAGTCCTTGGCTATGCCAACTCGGGGACGCTTCGTATGTCATGTGCACTGCCTTGTACATGATGATGCTGTACGATCGAGCCCGTGTAGGCCCCACCACGAAAACTTCGGATGAAATCTCTATCATATGTTTGTTCAGGCTTATTTTGAAAGCCAATCCTTTGTTTTGTTTTGAGTGGTGGTATTCGAGTTGCTTCAAAGTCAAATGTTGATTCCATACTTTTCCTAAGTGGTGTTCTCATACTCCTATGTGAATACTAATCCTTCTTGATCATCGAGATTGTTTTTGTCAATCCCTTTTAACCGGTGTGTCTCTCCTCAAATGGATCCGATCACTTCAACATTCGCAAGATCTATTATCACTTCTTCTCAATGGTGTTTGTTTCATCCATCGCCAAGTTGCCTTTGTTTTTCCCGCCCACCCACCCTTTTTCTTCGAGGACTCGAATTTCTTATTCAAGTATCCTTTTATTGATGGGAAGTCTCTCCATTCTTTTCCTTCAATGTTCTTACCGGGTGATTCTCATGAAGATTCTAACGGAACCTCAAGTTCATCATTTTTCATTCTACTTCTTCTCCGGTGGAACCAATTCAAGCTTTCGGTGTTGATCTCATATCCCTTTTTCCTCGTTTCAAATACCTTCTCATACCGGTGCACCTCATAATAATTCACTTCTCACTATTCTTTTGTTCCGGAGTGCTGAAGATATCTCAGAAGATTCGTATTTTCATTCCTAATTCGTTCAAGATATCTCGAGGTTGTTATCTCATTCTAGCCATTTAATTCAACTGGTGCATTCTCTCTTTTAAATTGTTCTACAGTGTTTCTTTTGAGTGGGCCCTAACCCACAGGTCTTTTCCCAGGATCTTACCTGACTCTTCTAATTTTCCAAGAGCTATCCTCAAATTTCATTTCGAAGTTTGACGTAAGAATGAATTATCATCAGTCTTATGTTTTTCCCCAAGACCTTTCAAATTCTTTTCATCGTTGGATCAACCTTTCCATTCTTCATTCCGGAGTGCCTCAACAAGTCATGATGGTATTTCTCGTCGGCATTCTCAGTTTGGAAGACCGAAGAAGATTCTTCTTTCAACCTTGCTCCATTCTCTTCAAGACTCGTCACTCGAGATTGTTGCCATCCTCTCATAATTATTTTCGTTTGTCAGAATTCTTTCTCACCCATCCGGAGTAATTTAGGAGTCTTTTCAGTTTGATTCTCCGAAGGCAATCACCTCAGAAGTATTCATTCTCAGCTTTCAGCAATCATTCTCCAAATCATACAGGTGCTTAAATCAAGGATTCTCTAATCAGCGCGTAATCTCTTCATTCTCATGGATCTAAATTCTCTCAAGCATCTTTGGTTATTTGTTAATTCTTCCCGGTGCTTCTTTATTTTTCTTCTTCTTTCATTTTCAATTCTTACGGTGGTTCTTTCAAGAGTTCCTCTTCCTTCGTTTATCATATTAATTCATTCGTTGTTCCAATCCTACCGGTGGTTCGTTGAAGACGTTCTCAAGTTTTGATATATCTCTTTTAATCCTTTCTACGAGAATAAGTAGTATGCCAAATCCATTGATTGTCATCAATTTAATTTGTCAAGGATAAGCATAATGTAATTCTTATTCTTGTTTCATCCAAGTGATTAATTCCTTATTCCGAAGGTGCATCATATGAAATTCTGGGTTCGAGATGCTTTATCTTTTCTTTTCCCGGAGTTCCTAGCTCTCGCAATTACATCATCACGGAGATTCATTTAAATCATTGCAAGTCTTCACCTTGTGTTTCCATCTTCTCTTGCCTTCTGTTTGAGCTTTCTTTTGTTTAACGGAGTTCTTCGGGAAGGTTCTACATGTTGGTTCATAAAGGATTTAATTTCTTCTTGATGTGTTCATCAAGATTCTTTTCTAAGAAACTCAAGCTTTCTTCATATTGTAATCCGGAGTGCATTCTTTCTATCATATTATTGGAGGTGGTATTATGCCATACTTGATAATTTGAGTTCATGTTTCATGATTCACATGTTGTCAAGGATGAGATATTTTAAATCCTTCATTTTCTTCATTGGAAGTATCTTGGGTTATATTTCACCTAAAGCTTTCCTTTAAGGATTGTCGCTCTTATGGTGTTTATCAATGATCCAAGTTCTTCATTTATCCTCCCGGTGAGATAGCTTCTCGTCTCCTTGTTCTTATCAATCCAATTCTTTTTCCCATGAGTGGCAGGTTGTCACCTCATAATTTGAGATGTATTTCATAAGACCAAATCAAGATTATTCTTTTCGTTGTTGGTTTTCCAACAACTCCATTCTAGCATTTGTTGTAAGCGTGCTCCCCCAAGATCTTGTTTCTCGTCGTTCATTCCATTCCATTCTTACTTCTGTTCCGGAGGCCTTGCGATGTTGTTATTTTCACCCATCATCTCGTTTTGTCAAAGATCATGTTCTTTTCATGCCTATCCATTTAACTGGAGTGTTGGGCCCTTTTTGCTCAAGTTCTTTTCGCCTTATCAAGTCTTGCATCCCTTCTCAACCGGAGTGCTGCCTGAATTTTGTTCTTCCTTGTTTTTTTTCAAACAGGGTGCTTTCAACTTCGCTCGTTCTCGTTGCATTCTTTCTTTCAATTTGTTCAACCTCTCAAGGCTCGTGGTTTCACTCGTTTGTCAAAGAAGCAACTTAGTTTTACCTCTTCTCTTTCTCTTTCGTTTTCCCCGGTGCCATCCTAGATCTCGGGACGAGATCCTCTCGTAGTGGTGGAGTGTTGTAACGCCCCAAGACCGGAGCTTCAGATGCCTTCCAGGGTTTCCGGGTTTCGACGTGTGATTTGTTTGATTCGTTGCATCATGTGCATTGCATCATGTCATCATGACATCATCTCATAAATCTTTTGCATCTCAACTAAATAAATTGTGTGGATCTTCGATCCATTTAAATCGAGGGAAGAGTGACTTCTCTTTATAACATATCCTCCTAATAATTACTGAGCTATTAGTAAATATTCCATTCTTTTGGAATTAACCGTTGACACACTTGCAAATAAATCCCAATGCCTTTGTTATCTCAATTCTTGGTCTCCGACTTGGCCTCATATTCTTTTATCGTTTTATCGAGGCTCTTCCTAAATGTTCAACATTTTTGGAAACTTCGGATTCCTACTCCTTTTCAAATGAGTTGAATTAAATTCAAATACATTTGAATTTAATCTTTCAATCTTGGCCACTTCTATTTTCGCGGAATGAGCACATTTTTGTGAATCTGGGGAAATTATTCCCATGCGCAACTCCTTCCCAAACCCTCTCTTTCTTCTCCTCTCCCTATT